>NC_088367.1:36488842-36506342 GCF_034508935.2 Berghia stephanieae | reverse complement strand
AGACGGAATAGAAAAGTTGGTAACATCTGGGATGATCGAAAAAAAGAGAGCTAGAGGAAGACAGGGAATGACATATATCTAATTATCTTAATAATGGCCAAAAGTGATTTAAAAAGAAACGCAGACTTCATGCGCACGCAGAGGATCGTGATCTGTGGAGTCAGCTGACCGGCAACGTGCTCAAGAGTACAAGACACGATGGATGACGATTTAATCTAATTCCCTTTGATACACACACACACAAACACACACACACACATACACACACACACACACACACACAAGAGTGCAAGTGCAAGTGCATTTACCGGAGCATACTCAATGTCTCAATCGTTTCTATGTTATATGTTTGTGTTGAGAATAATGGCTATTAAGCTTAACTGCTGGTCAAAAATAACTTCGCGATGGTTGTGCGCGAGCGAGCCTGCGATCTCCAAGAAGTGGGTGAGAGAGGTCTCTAGAAATATGACTTGGGTTTGAAACGAATATTTTAGTGTTCGTGGATAGCTCAAACGGTAGAGCCACGCTCTCACCTGCCAGGCGGAGTTGTCGTACCAATAAGGTCGCAGGTTCAAACCCCGCCACCGCCGCGAAATTCTTTTTATTCTCTATTGTCTTCTGGCACTTTTCTACTCACTTCATATCTTGTTGGTAAGACACGATGGATGACGATTTATTCTAATTTCCTTTGATATATATATATATATATATATATATATATATATATATATATATATATTATATATATATATATATATATATATATATATATTCTATATTTTTTGTTGGCCCCCACTAGCGGGGGCTGAAGATTCCATATGATTGTCCTTTCAGTATAGTTGTCCTTGATATATATATATATATATATAATATATATATATATATATATATATATATATATATATATATATATTTATATATATATAAATATATATATATATATATATATATATATATATATATATATATATATATATATATATATATATATATATATATATATATATATATATATATCAAGGACAACTATACTGAAAGGACAATCATATGGAATCTTCAGCCCCCGCTAGTGGGGGCCAACAAAAAATATAGAAAATTTACACCAAAATAACAGCAGGGGCATTATTTTATGGCAAGATCTACCTTTTTAGAGAGTGATTGTCAATTCTGGGTCCAAATTTTTTTTTAATGATTAATATTATCAGCAGTGAATAGGAGTAGCCAAGAAACGGAAAGGATGAGTAGTTAGATATTCTAAAAACTGACCCTATAGTGATTGATTCAGGATGATTTCTTTAGAAGCTTGATTAATGAATGTACATGTAAAATGATGATGAAGATGAAGGTGAACAATTAGATGAAGGGGAAAGGAGATGTAAAACATCAACAAAGGGAGGTAATCTGCGGAGGATGATCCCAAGAAAAAGATGAATACGAAAATATCTACTAAGGGATACAATAGTCGGATTTTTAATAACGGGCGCACCTTTGTCTTCTTTTTCTCAGCTGTTCACAATGTACAGCTGCAAAAATTTGTATGAACCTCTGGATCATTTTGTCCTAGTAAAATATATTTTTTCACGAATTTTAAAACAATAGGAAAGAATTTCGCTTATTACAGCTATATTAAAATCGATAACTAGTAAGTATTGGAATCTAAATATGATTATAATGTCAAAAATATGATTTTCCGCTTATCCATTTTGAAAGAATTTTTTTAAAATGGAATGTTCGGTTAATTGAAACTTATATGATGTTCGTACAGAATCCGAATATGAAGGAACGACAGACATGTTTACATTTTATAACAATCAATATACGTTATTGATGAATACAAATGAAAGTGAACATGACGCGCTTCCAACATTATTTTGATTTCAAATTTTTGAGAAATAGCTTGTTCTTTATGCCAAAGAGGATTACATAAATTTAATGTAGACCAGTCAAAAGTAGAAATTCATCAATTTATGATACAATGTTTCCACAAATATGTGCAACAACAACAATAACATGCAAAACTGAGGGTTGATTTTGAAATTCCAATTCTATAGCTGTCCTCTTTATTTAATGACTTATCGATAGATAAAAGTGGACTTCTTTTCGCGGCCTTACGAGAGAGGAACCGATAGAGATTCCTTATCATATCGTATTGTTTAAGAGCTTATAGGTTTAAAAGAAAACTTAAAATGCTGTGTGAAACGTTCATGCATAGATACAATTTTTCAAAGTTAAATATAAACATTCATTTTTAATTTGACAATTTTGAGTATTTAATCACTAGTTCAAATGAGTTAAAGCTAGAGATTCATATCAGTCTTCGGTAATTGTGACGTGATGTAAATAAAAAGCAATAAATTACAAAGTCAAAATGGGATGCAAACTACATTAGTTGTTACTTTATAACAGTTAATGTGTGTTGCTTTTATTCGGAAAATAGTATGATATGAACTCATAACCACTAGCCGGAACTACCGTGTCACAAGATTATTTTGAAAAACGATGAATTCATCTTACTTTGTAGTGCGAAAATGTTTACATTTTTAGCAGAGTAAAATCTCTAATTTTATGACAGGGGTTTTAAAGTAGATTTTTATAGGTCGTGAAGAAGAAATCTTTTTTGTGATATGGCATCACAATACGGGCCAAAATGTTTATTCAGTTAATAGAAATTGATTCGGAGGTTGACACAAAGTTTTACAACTTTTGATAGAAGGACATCTGAGAAAAACTAGAAAAACATGCGCCATTCATAAAAAATCTGACTACTATACTATAGTTCATTCCTTACAGTCAATGAGTAGCATCAGAATCAGATCCATAGTTCCCTTCCATGTAGTCAAGAGTTAATTAATAGAGTTACTTCTCAGATCAATACAAAACTATATATTCAGACTAATAGTATAATCCTTTCAGTCAATGGATCCTAATTCCCTCCCATAGTCACAGAGATAATTAGAGTGATTGAGTTGGATGAGTGTAGTGTAACTGTTGTAACAGTAACATCTCAGATCATTTTGATCAATGAGGCAAAACTATATATTCAGAGTACTAGTCCCATACGATTGACAGTCATATCAGCAACACCAGATCCATGTAATGGGCATAACTATATATTCAAGTTCCATCATATATGGTAATATCAGACTCACTAACTATTCTAGTCTAGCTATCATCTAGCAATAGCAATGACTACTATCTATCTAGCAACTGTTGTATTGTTAGTAGTAGAAAGGACTGCTCAAGTTGTGAAGTTGACGTGACGAGCAAAGGGCCCTCTAGACTTATACACTAGACTAATACAATAAAGTCAATATTTATCAGTTAACCATAGAGAAAAAAAAGAATATAAATATAAAGCCACAAGCCATAATAAAATAAGAAACAAATCCGAATCAGGATGTTGGAGTCTGATCACCATATCTGTGCGACTCGACAGAGCAAGCACGACAATGGGTCCAACTATCGTCTGCAGGGACTACACCAGATACTAATTCTAAACATTTCTTAAATAATAATTATTACGTAATTATTATTGGTACTTACCACTTTTCAAAGGTTCTGGTTCGATAAATTAGCCATAGATCTATCTAGTTATTACAAGGAATTGAAAGCAGATTCGTACTTTCGATTTTAGAAAATGAAAACAAACCCAATCACTCAATTTGTAAGAGGGCGTCATAAAAATTGTTCATACTTTCCAGTAAAATTGTTGATAGTTCACTACTTTTTATATATTTTCATATCATTCAAGATATAAGAAATATTATTTAAAACTTATGGTCGCCAATTAACCAATTTCCTATAAAGTACCGAAAATATAAGAACAGAATCAATTATTGCGCATTCGAGGAAATTGTACCAAGGCAGAAAAGTAGTAGTTTTGCTTGAAATCGTTATACAACCAATGGCCCCCACTAGTGGGGGCTGAAGATTCCATATGATTGTCCTTTCAGTATAGTTGTCCTTGATATATATACAGTGGGGTAGGGCCTTAAACTTAAAGGATATTAAGGCTAAGCCACAGGTCGTCATTGTCTTGATAATTTGTAAGAATTTAACAATAAAAAGCCACACTTTTAATTTCCTGTTTCACAAACAATGAAATTCATAGTTGACCTGGTGTTGAAAAACCATTACAGGCCTCAAAACTTGAACCAATCACACCGCTTTGAATTTACTACAGCTCGAGTCATACTCGTGCCCCTAACCAATCAGTACCTACAGCGTGTGGCTTTGAAGGTTGAGAAGGCTTCCAGCCATATTTTCACGGTACAACCAGGCGATGTATTTCACGTTTGCCGTGTGCTATGACTGTAGGCATGAAGAGGCATCTTGACTTTGAACTGAGTCATTGTGGCTGTCTTACTCGCAGCCACACACAATGACCTAATTATTCCATTAAATGGCAACCGTGTTGTACCTGTTACCCATCCCTCTTCGAGGCGTGTCAGGCATGTGATATTGAATTCCACTTGTCCCTTTTAACTTGAGTGTGAGACTGTATGTATCTTTATTGATAATTCGAGTGTTAATCTGATGTGTGCAGTGTCTGTTTTTAAAATTTTAATTAATTGCTATTAAGTGTGATGAATCACGTCTATTACCTGTTGACTATCAAAACCAGTTCTTTGAATAGGGAAAATAAACTTTTGATTAAAAGTATCGGTCCCCATCAACCAAAGGATTTTGTACTCACTATTAAAGACGGGAAGCAGAATCGGTCATTTGATAAAGATTGGTAAAGTCGTTTCCTTGGCTTACGTTGAGAATAGAAAAGAAGAGTCTATTTTGTTTTAATTGTATTTTGTTTGGCGATAACAGCAATACAGAATTGTCTTGGACAAGAAGTGGATTTACCTGTTTGAAACATTTAACACAGAGAGCATTGACCCATCAGAAGTCTAACTTACATTTAAATATCACCACTAGATTGAACACATTTGGTACTGTTCACATAAGTGCACAGATTAGCAGTGGCTATCGCTTATCCTTAGCCAGGCATCATGAACACGTTACAAAGAACATACAAATCTTAGGTAAAATAATTGAGTGCATCAAATGTCTCTCTCTCTCTCTCTCTCTCTCTCTCACTCTCTCTCTCTCTCTCTCTCTCTCTCTCTCTCTCTCTCATATCCATAACTAAAAGATAATATGTGACAACACATCTCAAACCCAGGCCCATGCTCCTAAATGACCAGGCTACGCCGCTCTGTTATATATTATATATATATATATATATATATATATATATATATATATATATATATATATATATATATATATATATATATATATAAATTATAAAAACAAAAATCATGAAATAATAGTGCTCAACGTTAGGATAAAAGGAGCTATTTATAAACATTTGAAAGATAATTAAGATTATTTGACTTCTACAACGTTTTTATCGAGCGTTGCTCTCATCAGGAAGTGGAAGTGAAAGTAGATTGTTGTGTTTTCGTATTTTCCTAGATTCGTGTTTATGGAGGTTCGTAATTACATAAAAGGTGTTTGTTTCTATGTCTGCATGAGGATGTTAGCTCGTTTCTTCTGTTGAGTGTTGCTATGTTCGGTTTAGTGATGATGAAGACTTTTTCTTCCAAGCAGAGGTTGCAAATCTTAGAAGAGGGGGAGTACGACTGTGCTCTGGAGATGATTTTCCACCTGATGCTGTGTTGTATGTTTTTTTCTCTAGGTTGTTGCTGGGCTGAGCTGGCTGTGATAGTTTTTGGTTATTGTTGGAGGAAATAATGTTTTGTATGTTTGGCATGCAGGTGTATCCTCTTTTGATTGTGTTTTTGTTCATGATTGGGTGTAGAACGTGACCGGGAGGGAAGCATTTTTGTAGTAGATTGAAGAATTTGTTATATATATATATATATATATATATATATATATATATATATATATATATATATATATATATATATATATATATATTGAATCGTGTTGGATACAAATATGGTACGAATAGTGCTCGACATGTTGCAATGTAGCAAACGATAACAGTCCTGACGATGGCTGAAAAGGCCTGAAACATCGATGTAGACTGACTCCAACATTGTGGTAGCTATTAAAATATTATATATATATATATATATATAATATATATATATATAATATATATTATATATATATGTATATGTATATGTATATATAATATAAGACTATAGTAGGAGTAGTAGCGTATGGCTACACCTCCAAATTTATTTCGTCAACCCAGCTTCTAAAGTCTTCCTCCGCCCTGAGGACGGTTTCGTAGGCACCTTCACGTTTAGTGACTGGACAGTGGAGGACGATGTGATCGCTGGTCTCTGGGGCTGCCTGACATTTCTGGCAGGTGTCACTGTTTCCAAGTTTCCATCTGCACATATTTGATGCAGTTCTGCCATGTCGAGTTAAGAGGCCGTTTGAGGAAATCCAGTAATTCCTGGCGTTATTGAATGCAGGCACTCTTTTGGTTGTATCTTTAATGATGTTTCCTCCTCTTGGTGTTTCCCTGTTCCACATTTCTCTCCAGTTTTCCTCCACACTGAAGTCTGCCAATTTTGTTAGGTGGAAATTCTTCTCGATTTGAGTTTTGTTGTTGATTGATTTAATGGGAATGTTGTCTGTGGCTTCGTCAATTCTTGCATGCATCCTTTGGTTAGCGTCTTGTCGTCTAAGACTAAGATTTGGTGAAACAATTCCGCTCAGTGTTGGGAGCCAGTGAGTTGGAGTTGACTTGAGACATCCTGTCATATTCTCATTGATTCTCTTCATCGGATGTCAATACGGTTTACACGAGGGGCTCCTCATCCAAACAGGGGTATAGTATTCTCCCACACTATACCACAGTGCCAGAGCAGACGTTTTCAGTACCTGTTGTGAGGCTCCCCAGGTGGTACTGGCGAGTTTTCTCACCAGACTGTTTCTTTTTGCAATTTTATTTGCGGTTCCCTCAATCTGTTTGCGATAATTTAGTTGTTTGTCCAATATAATGCCGAGGTATTTAGGATTGTGGTCTGGGGGTAGTCTTGAGTTACCGGCTGTGGTCTTCAGTTCTTTTGTTACCTCTCGATTATTCAAGTGGAAGTTTGTGGATTTGGTGATATTCATTTTTAGGTACCACCTATCAACGTATTGTTTCAGGCGAGTGGTGTCTTTGCTTAGAACTTCTTCAATCTCTTTCCAGTTATTTGATTGATAGGCTAAGGCCCAGTCATCAGCGTAAAAATATTCATTTTCATTGAGTTGGAGGCGTGGGTCCAGGAGAAGGAAGAACATTGTCTAGACGCCGGTTTGGATCATTCTTGGTCTGGCTACTCATCTTCAGCTGTTCCAGCAGGATTGGATCTAGGCTGGTATCACCTTCAGGGTCATGGCAGCGCACAAGCTCCTGTACGACGGCAACGTGATGATCCTTCTCAGGAGTAGGACCATGACCAATTGAAACAATTAACAATATGAATGGAGAGAGCAGCTATACTCATCAACCATAACTGAATCACACAATTCTCAGCATTCAGACTGCGAAGCTTAACTACTACTACTACTACTACTACTACTACTACTACTACTACTACTACTACTACTACTACTACTACTACTACTACTACTACTACTACTACTACTACTACTACTACTACTACTACTACTACTACTACAACAAATATATATATATATATATATATATATATATATATATATATATATATATATATATATATATATATAAGAAAGAAGAGAGAGAGAATGAGAGAGAGAGAGAGAGAGAGAGAGAGAGAGAGAGAGAGAGAGAGAGAGAGAGAGAGAGAGAGAGAAACTCGTTTTAATTTTTCTACCAGGATACTATGAATGGAGAGAGCAGCTATACTCATCAACCATAACTGAATCACACAATTCTCAGCATTCAGACTGCGAAGCTTAACTACTACTACTACTACTACTACTACTACTACTACTACTACTACTACTACTACTACTACTACTACTACTACTACTACTACTACTACTACTACACAACAACAATATTATATATATATATATATATATATATATATAAGAAAGAAAGAGAGAGAATGAGAGAGAGAGAGAGAGAGAGAGAGAGAGAGAGAGAGAGAGAGAGAGAGAGAGAGAGAGAGAGAGAGAGAGAGAGAGAGAGAGAGAAACTCGTTTTAATTTTTCTACCAGGATACTACAGCGCCTTCATTCTGAACGATCCTCTCCTTGAGACTTATGATGGTGAGCATGCAAACCTGGCTATCCCATGCCGATACGGTGTCACTGAAATTAAAACCGACTTACTTGACGACGCAAACAATAAATCCGGCGTATGCGATTTGCATGTGAGTCAATGATAACAATAATGCATAGTTAATATAGCACCTTACCCCTTATTAACAAGCTCAAAACGCTTAAAAGTAACGTAACATCAGCCCCATACAAACATTCAAACATGCAGTATCAAACAAAGTGTTATGCACCAAAAGCAGTGCGTACCAAGACTGACAGGGAAGACACCTTTTAAAAAAAAAAAACCAGCCCAGCTTATTTAATGACCCTTTTAAATAGTATCAATTGTATTAGTTGGATTTTATTCCAATATGTTAGATGTTGTTGGGACGATGAGGTGACTTCTGTCTTTCCATGTCACCACAACATTCTTTTTCTTGTCATTTATTCATTTATTGTTATTTTTGGATTTTGTTTTTGTTTTTATTATATTAGTTGTTATATTACACGTTCGCCTACATACATAAACGAACATACTACATGCATATCTTTTTGTTAAGTCACTCTATATATATATATTTAAAAAATAAACTTTTAACGATTGACATAGATGGACAGATCGAAATTTAGGCTGGGGAGTTCATTGTAGGGTGAGGTGTTAATTGGGCGAATATTAGGGGATATATTGGGTTGGTAGTTTGTAACGATGTTATTCTTTTAGACAAATATACAAGAATATAGCATAAGAGTGGTATGTACGGTTAGATGGAAAGGGTGGTGGGGGGGGGGGGGGGTAGTTGTTGATTCAATTTTGTGTATGCCTGCAAACACAATATTCTATTCTTAAATCGATTCTAGGCTGGGCATTGAGCATCCCAGTAATAGGCATTGTAACATAATTAGGCCTATTATATTATGAAAAGATATTAGAGAAATATCGTTTGATGCAAGTTACAAGAAATTTAAAGTATGACCTTTATTTTGAGACTTACTGGAAACCTGATTGCAATGATGCTGAAATATTTGTCACTTTAACATTCCCATTCAAAGCTCCTTCTATTTTTATCTGATACTTCCTTATTATCTTAAACAGAATTTTTAAATTATGCCATATTAATATTAAATTATGTCATCCTGATTTCAATACTCTAAGATTTTAATTTACACTGTTAGATAGGAAAATGAAACCCTGTGATGCACACAGTGGCCCAGGGTGAATCCATGAAAATGTATTACATACAAATGGTCAACTGGTTATTTGTTTTGTTATATTTACTTCATAATTTATTTGTTTATCGTTTCAATTTGGAAAAGAAAGCCATTGTACTATTCACTAAATATTTATTAATTTATCATTTTAAAAAACCATAAAAAATGTGCATCACTTATGGATCTGGTATTCCTTTTGACCAACAATCTCTCTTTTATTCAGGTCAGAGCCTTCAACGCGAAAGACAAAGGGAAGTTCTACCTTCATGGAGTAGACGTAGCATTGAGTGTGAGTTTTGACTCTGGGGATTCCTTCAACGTATCCGTGAGAAAATATGGGACTGCCAATAATGGGACATACACTGTAAGAATATGTATTACGTTTAGACCATACTGTACATAGCTTGCATTTATTTTTTAAAATCTAACGCTGCTTCAGAAATAACTTTACATTATGCATACAAGAGCACGGCAAGAAATTATTTGCCTTGTCATAGCCTTTACAACATAATTAATATCTGCCAAAAAAAAAACCCCAAGACAATCGGTCCTTTAACTTTAAGTGTCAAATTAATCAAGAAATAATTATGCAATGAAATGAAGTCTTCATAACAGTTTTAGCGTGTAAAATCTTTCTATTTTTTCTTCTTCTCTTGTTAATTTGTTTTTAAAAAATGTTAAAAGCAAAACGTGTTATGTATCGATGAAAAGTAAATCTGTCAAATTTACAGGTTCTTACATTTATTTTGATGTTGATGCTTTATCAATAGTGACACAAAGCGTGATGTAATGGAGCTTTTTTTTTTGTACAGCCTCAATCCGGTGTCCGTAATGTCTGGATGACTCATCAGATTCCAACCAAACACTGTATTTACAGTGGAAACCTACAGTAGATTTGAGTAGCTTGAGAAACTACAAAAGAAGAGCATTTTAATAAGATTTTAAAATTTAGGCTTTAAGTTCAATCATGAAATCATTATAGGATAGGATCCAAGTTTATGGTTTCCCAAGACAAGAGTGGATCCCCACTTAATTGTACTCATTCATTCCATCATCATTGCGGTAGTAGCAGCTTCCAATGGCGTCACACTACATTGCTATGATGATCTATCGAGGCCGCAAATTCCTCGCCACATTCATGTACGGTCGAAAACCCGCCCGAAAGCTTCGTCTAGATACTCTGTGGTCTCGGACTCTTTGCCACAACGCGTACACGTGGGACAGGTAGAAATTCCTTACTGATGAAGCGACGCTGCCAAAAGCAGATTCTCGACCGAAGTCAATTCACTGCTACCCAGTTCTCTTGCTGGTACAGAAGTCTGACAACTCTTCCAATTTCGATAAGTTCGCCCCCTTGAGGGATTGAATTCTTCTAAACCGACTTCCGTCACATATGCACAACCCTGTCCGAAGTCAGAGAAGCCAAGTACAAGGGTTACCGGTCCTCATTTCGGCTCGAAACGAGGACATCGTCCGTTATGCGTTTGAGAGGGGTTTCCCACACCTTATTTTGAGTAACGAGTGCATCCGTGTATTCCAGCCTTAGGGAAGAAGTCTTTAGCATGACGCTAATGTAGACATTAAACAACATTGGTGCCAGAACAGATGCTCACTTCTTGACTTTGTTCGTGGTGTCTCCTAGGGCAACGTGGAATTGTGTTTACCCTAGAATAGAAGTAGCAAAGAATAGCTTCTAGGTATTTTTATACCTTATGATTATTGTAAGTTTCGGCATTGCTCCTTCGTATCAGACCGTCTCATATGCCACCGCTATTAATACAGCACCTGTTTGCCTGTTTGCTATTTCCTTTCGAACCCTGCTTCAATATGCTATGTGAAGGCAATGACCTGCTCCGTTGTGCACCTCCCTTCCTCAAACTTGCCTGCTGGCAGGTCTGTGTCTAGGGCCCCATTAGTTCACTAGCACAAGCTCCAAAGTTTTGTACAAGCAGCTCAGACCTGATATAGGTCTGTAACTGTCGGCCTCCATTGTCGGATTCCCTGGCTTCAGAATGGCAACGATCTTAGCGTGCTTCCACACATGTGGAAGCTTCCATTTTGCAAGGACGTCGGATATTGTCTCTACCAACCAGACCCATACCATGGGGCCCAGATGCGTCACCGTATCAGGATGTATGCCATCTATCTCTGCTGCTTTCCTGTTCATAACATGGCTAATTGGTGCACCCACTTTTCGGGGACTGAATAGGGATGTCAAGTCGGAGTTTTCCTCCGCATTTCGCAAGTCCTAAATCGCACGGTATGCCTTGCGAACACTGCGCTCGAAAGACTGATTCGGGACCCGTTTGATACGGTCCTTCATGTTCTTGGCAATTGTGTCTGCCTTGTGAGGTACAGCCATTGCAAAATTCCGGCCGGGACCAATTTCTTTATCAGTCGCCAAGCGTGGAGGCTACTGTGTGTAAAGTTAAGACTTTCCACGGTCTTCTGCCACCGTTGCTTCCTTCCTACAAAGACTGGCGTAATCTATCGGCTACGTCATGGGACTGGGTCTGCTGGTACACCTTGTACACATTTACGACTCTTTTGACGCGCAAGGGATGTAGAATTTCCGTTTGCCCTATGGAAAAGAGCAATGGACACTCTTAACCAGCAGCTTGTTTCACCTGGTTATGTTCTCGGATTTGATAGAAATAGCAGGTATAGAAAGTAAATTCCGCCCAGTTAGCCTTTCTGAAATTCCATCTGCAGAGTGGGAAAGACTGCACCTTCGGGATTGTCACCACAACTGTGACAAGTAGGGCTTATGCTGAATATGCGGGAAGTCGCCGATGACTGTCCACTTAACCTGCATCGGTTTCCCGTTTGCTCCCTTCATCACAGGGGCGAGGTGAAGGCAATCACAGTCCATCCATGTACGGAATTGTCTACCTGACTCGTTACAGTCTCGGTAACTCCACTCGTGTTGGTGGCTATTAAAAAGTCTTTTAGACAGACGGAAGGATGGATAACCACCAGGACCGGTGGTGCAGTTCAAGTAGCTTTAGGCGGTTTGTAGGCGTGAAAATACAACCCGTTTGTTTTCATGGTAATTATATTCACTCCATTGCTATCCGTACCGCTCTCTACGACCCTCTATGCGCTCTTTAGCGTAAACGATAACATGTCCTCTGAGCTTTGAAGTTTCCTCTCGTTGGACCACCATATAGCGTATTTCACTCTGGAATCGAGAAGATTGCGCGCCAGAATAAATATTTGTCTCCTGTAATTCGAAAATGTCAAACGCTATATGAGATGAAATAAAAATTCTTCATGGAATTTTCACACCCCACAACAGAAACAGCCATGTGTGTTTACTTCATGGACAACGAGAAAACCCTCGCGTCTTTCCAGACGGAAAAAAATTCGCCGTTGATTGCAGAAATGATATTGCATTTCGGTCTCTGAACAAAAACATGGTTACTCTTATCAACAACTGTGCACAATACCAAAGCTTTGGCGAAAAGCAAGAGTGATAGCTCTACTTAAACCTGGAAAAGACACATATAGCAGCAAGAGCCACAGACCAATATCCCTCCTCTGCATACTGTACATGAGCGCATGATACTAGCCAGGATTTCCCAAACAATAGAACATCCGTCACCTGACCAAGCTGGCTTCCGCCCTGGAAGATCATGCTGTGACTAACTCGTGAACTTGACACAATACATCGAAGATGGCTACGAGCACAAACAAATTATGTACATGGGCTGTGTTCGTGGACCTGACTGCTGCCTATGACGTAGTAAATCATAGGAAACTGCCAAACCAACAGGAAACTGAAAATCTCCTGGAATGGGAACATATTGGATAACAACACATTCCCCATGTACCTCAGTGTCACCTTAGACCGCACACTGTCCTTTTCTCAGCACACAAAGAAAACAAAAGCAAAGGTGAGAACAAGAAACAACTTCCTAAGAAAAGAGGCAAAAACTTACATTGGGAGCAGATCCGAAAACAGTCAGGACAACCAAACTAGCCCTATGCTTTTCATCAGCCGAATACGTCTCATCAGTCTGGGCAAGATCCTGCCATGCCAAAAAGATTGAACCTGAACTACATAACACCTGCCGGATCATTATAGTAACTTGAAACCGACTGCAGTTCCAGTCCTCCATCGGCTGGCTGGCATTGCATCTCCCCACATTCGAAGAGCCACTGCTTCCAATGCCCAAAATTATAAACAGGAAATGGACCTAAAGGCACCCCCTCCATGACCACAACCCAACGACAAGTAGACTGAAGGCGAGAAAGAGCTTCATGCCGGAAGAAAACATCACCCCTGACCATGCAGCTGTATACAAGCTTTCCACATGGGGATAGTGGGTCAATCATTCAATTGAAGCCGTCAGAGAAACGAGAGAACTGTCCTATGGAACTGAGCTCCCCATGAATGAATTTTAAAAAATAATAAATTTTCGTGACACTTATTATTTGGAAAAATCTTACATATCATACATATAAATTTGAAATGAAACTTTTAAAACTAACTTTATGTAAAATTAAATCTCATGATTGCAATAATCGGAGACTTTCGAGAGTATTTAATAGAGAATTAAGAGGTATCTAAGGAAAACATTGGAGATTTAGACCCAATACTCCATTAAAATGGAAATGGCTCTGCACATTGCGGAAGTCATCGCATTTTAACAAACGAGAAGAAGACCACGTCTACTTTGTTTAAGGTCCTTTCTTTTTTGTCCGCGGATTAAAGGGAAGTTACTGTTATAATTATTACTATCTTTATAGTAGTAGTAGTAGTAGTAGTAGTAGTAGTAGTAGTAGTAGTAGTAGTAGTAGTAGTAGTAGTAGTAGCATATGGCTACACCTCGAAATTCATTTCGTCAACCCAGCTTCGAAATTCTTCCTCCGCCCTGAGGACTGTTTCATAGCCACCTTCAAGTGTAGTTACTGGACAGTGGAGAACGACGTGATCGCTGGTCTCTAGAGTTGCCTGACATTTCCGGCAGGCATCGCTGTTCCCAAGTTTCCATCTGCACATATTGATGCAGTTCTGTCTTGTCCTTTTAAGAGGCGATTTGAGGAAACCCGGTATTTCCTGTCGTTATGGAATGCAGACGCTCTATTAGTGGGATCTTTTATGATGTTTCCTCCTCATAGTGTTTCCTTACTCCACATTTCTCTCCAGTTCTTCTCCACACTGAAGTTTGCCATTTTTGTTAGGTGGACTCGATTTGAGTCTTGTTATTGAAGGTGCTCCCTTTATGACTATCTTTAGAGGAGTGCTATCTGTGGCTTCATCAATTCTTGCATGCATCCTTTGATTTGCGTCTTGTCGTCTAAGACTTGGTGGTGCAATGCCGCTCAGTATTGGGAGCTACTGAGTTGGAGTTGACTTGAGACATCCTGTTATTATTATCATTGATTCTCTTAATCGGATGTCAATGCGAGGGATCATCACGTTGCCATTGTACATGAGCTGTGCGCTGCCATGACCCTGAAGGTGATACCAGCCTGGATCCAATCCTCCTGGAACAGCTGAGGATGAGTAGCCAGACCAAGAATGATCCAAATCGGCACCGAGACAAAGGTTCTTCCTTCTCCTGGATCCACACCTCCAACTATCTTTATCAAGGCGCGCACAATTCACCCTTGAATTAGGTCCGTATAAAAACATGCCCTTACAGAGAGAACGTCAGAATAGCATTGCGCATGCGTTTCTCTTATCAGCCGAGGAAATTTATCGTTTGGTTAATGAGATATCACTTTCAAAATGTTATTATATACATAATACATATACATATACATAATTTTATAAAATAAAAATATAACTAATAAACTTATTTTGATGAAAAGTTCACAGTGATGCACACAGTTAAATCGTTTCTCTGCATATTTTAGTCTGAGTTACCGAAACATGAAATCAGTGATTTCATGGCGGGTAATCTTAATCTTGGGTGCATTCCTTATTATTTTTCAGTCTTTGCAACACATCACTGTGAAGTTTTCATCAAAATAAGACTATTGGTTACATTTTTACTTTTATTACTGTATGTATATAATAGCATTTTGAAAAGTGATTTCTCAAGTATAATTAGTAACAAATAATAATGTGAAGTTGAATGTAAACTTCAATTTAATTACAAAAACAGATCAAATGAACGTTTCGGGTTTCCCCTTTATCAACAAAACAGGATGAATGAAACACCACAGATGAATGAGATGATGTGATAGTGGCGTAATTAAGATGTTTAGATTGTGTTTCTGTTTCCATGATTATTATGTAGTAGTGTCGTGATATTTTATGTTGTTTTGTTTATTATGTTAAGCACCGCAGAGCAAGATTAAGGTGGATGTTTAGGCGCTATATAAATTCATTATTTATTAATTTATTTATCAATTATTATTTGAAGATCTGATCATACAAATGGGTATGGTCTCATTAATGTAATGGAAACGCTCTCAAATCAACGCAAAATATAGTCCATATCAACAATATTAAATCGAGCCCAAAATTGTGTTTGGTTTTCAGACTTGGAAATATATGCACGTCGTCTCAACATAATACCGATTTGAGGCGATCGGACTCATTTAAAAGCTCAGGTTTTTATCTTTGGAATTATTGTAATCAATAATAATAAGCAATGTATATATTGTCTTTTTTTTTTGTCTGTTTCTATTTTCACAGTACAATATCAATGCGACGCAGGGTAGTTACAATGTCGACGGACCATTCAAGGATGATAGAAGTGCATTCGCTCATAATGAGACTGGACTCACCGTTGTGGAATGTACCATTGATAAAGAAAACAATATTGCAATGATTAACGTAAGTAACCAAATTAAACAAACGAGAAAGCATATACATCCTCTATCATTGTCACCAACGCACTTACAGTTGCTCTATTTAATCCCCCAACAGTCTATATGTCCCCATCATAAAGTACAAGACTTCTGTTGAGTGTTTTCAAAACAGGAGCAGCACTCTGACAATGTCAGTCACTTTATATACATTGAGCCAAGTGATATTGTCACCTGAGTCAAATTATGTGTTTCAAGTGCCTTCTTCAGGGATGCAATGGCGGTGCCAGATATTTGCGAAAATTGTAGTCCGTCTGCTCTTGATCCGTAATTAGCATTGCTTGATATTTGTAAAAGTCGAAATATCGTACTAAAGACAATCAGTGAAAGGATGCATAATGTAGCACTTGGCTCTGTTATTTGAGTGCGATAAAAAACAAACAAACAAAGGAAGTATAAACTGAACTAGGTTGGAGTCAAAGCTCACATTTCAGTATACGACATGGCGTCCTATTCCTGACAGAGAGAGAGAGAGAGAGAGAGAGAGAGAGAGAGAGAGAGAGAGAGAGAGAGAGAGAGAGAGAGAGAGACAGAGAGAGAGAGAGGGGAGATAGAAGAGAGAGAGAAGAAAGAGAGAGATAAAGAGAGAGAGAGAAAGAGAAAGAGGGGGGGGGAAGAGAAGAGAGAGAGAGAGAAGAGAGAGAGAGAGAGAGAGAGAGAGAGAGAGAGAGAGAGAGAGAGAGAATTAATATTACGATCTAGGTCGTCCACTACTGATTATAATGATAATAACAATAACATTAAAAATTAAAAAAAAACCCACTAATAATGATGATGTTGATAAAAATAATAATAAAATAATAATAATAATAATAATAATAATAATAATAATATAATAAATAATAATAATAATAATATAATAATAATTATAATAATAATAATAACATAATAACAATAATAATAACAAACAACAACAACAACAATAATAATAATAATAATAATAATAATAATAATAATAATAATAATAATAATAATAATAATAATAATAATAATAATAATACTATGATGATGATGATGGTGGTGGTGGTGAAGATGATGATGATGATGATGATGATGATGATGATGATGATGATGATGATGATGATGATGATGATGATAATAATAATAATAATAATTTAATAATAATAATAATAATAATAATAATAATAATAATAATAATAATAATAATAAAAATAATAATAATAATAATAATAAAATACTTACTACTATTAGTACTAAAAATTTACTTACTACTACTTAAAAATTTTAAATA
>NC_088367.1:36413072-36488742 GCF_034508935.2 Berghia stephanieae | reverse complement strand
ATTATTATTATTATCATGATAGTATTGTGTCCATAACAACACCTTCCCGTGGTGTTCCCTGTTTCTACTAGGTTTGTTATGGGCGCGACCGAGTCCCCGGCGGTATAACCGGGTTAGGGTGCAGGAGACAGAACCCACCGGTGAGTGGTACACGCTCTGCTCCTCACCAACCCACCTCACACTCATTCTGTAGTGTGGTGTCTTCTGTATGTCCTTACTTTTCTTAATCTACCCCTATAACTCATACTTTCCCCAGCCATTGATGTATGTCTCTGCTGCCTTGTGGATACCTTCGGGAGGAGGAAAGGCTAAGGAGTAAACCTAACAGAAATCTGCATCCAAACTGATGCCAAACGTATCGCTGTGCGATCCTTTGAACCACACCAGGGAGGAAGAGAGGGAGGTTCTGGTTACTGGGCAGCCCATGATCTCCACATTACTTTGCCCAGGCCGCGCCCTGGAGAGGACACTCCAGTCTCACCTTCACCGGTGAAGAGTAACAACACGGAAGACAGCAGTCTACGAGTTATGAGTCCTTGCTCGATTGGCGTAGAGTTGGACGCTACTGGTTGTCTTCGACGGTGGGAGGGATCATCGTAATCCTACTGGTCAGCTACCGCCCGCCCAAAGCTGGGCAGCCCCCAGCCAGTAAGGTGTTGACCCGCCACGATCTGCCTGCTTCAGGGGGTGCCTGGAGCTTAGAGCTTTCGAGCTTGACAAGTGGATGGTTAAACTGTGTACCAGGCAAGCAAATGAAGAAGAAAACGAAGTCCCCAGCTCTTCGATTAGCAAGCTGGAATGTAAGAACTGTGCGCTAAAGACTGACAGATGACCTTCAGGCCAAGGACGATGCTCGAAAAACAGCAGTAATTGATCGTGAATTTAACAGACTGAACATCGACATAACAGCCTTGCAGGAAACGCGACTCCCAGTCTCCCTGAAGGAGGAAAACTTTACATTCTTCTGGCAAGGAAAAGGCACAGAAGACGTGAGGGAGCACGGTTTGCAGTACGCCATACATTGCTTCCTATGATCGAACCGCCAACAGACGGCACAGAGAGAATTTTAAAGCTGCGCCTGTCATCCATGCAGGGCTCGGTGAACCTTGTTTGCGTCTACGCCCCAACACTGCAAGCTTCGGTTGAAGTAAAGGACCAATTCTATGAGTCATTAGACGCCATTGTCAACAATATCCCAGAAGTGGAGCACATCTACCTTCTTGGCGACTTCAACGCGCGAGTTGGTGCCGACAAAGAATCATGGCCAACCGTTTTGCACCACGGCATAGGAAAGATGAATGAGAATGGTCAGAGGCTTATTGAACTCTGCTGCTATCGCAAACTATGCGTGACGAAAACCTACTTTCAGAACAAGGCATGTCACAAGGTGTCATGGAGACATCCAAGGTCAAAACACTGGCATCAGCTGGACATGATCATCACTAAGCGCGATTCTCTAAAACAATATATTGCAACACCAGGTCCTATCAAAGCGCTGATTGCGACACCGATCACTCATTGGTTGCCACAAGGGTGAAACTGACACCAAAGAAACTTCATCACTCAAAGAGAAAGGGCCAGCCCAGGATCAACATCAGCAAGACAGCTTACCGGGAAAAGAATATAGAGTTCAACGAGCAACTTGAGAAGACTCTCAACACAGCTCATGGAAAAGAAGAACGAAACGCACAGGACAGCTGGAACTCTCTTAGAAACGCCATTTACAGCACTGCAGTTCTGAAATATGGCAAAAAGGAGCGCAAGAATAATGATTGGTTTGAAGCCAGTATTACTGAGATGGAGGTAGTCATTGATGCCAAGCGCAGCGCACTTGTCAGCTATAAACATGAACCAAGTCAGAGGAACCTGCAGGCGTTGCGAGCTGCACGCAGCAAAGCACAGCAAACAGCACGACGTTGGGCCAACGACTACTGTCTTCAGTTGTCGGACAACATCCAGCAAGCGTCTGACAGTGGCAACATAAGAGCCATGAATGAGGGCATCAAACAGGCGACAGGCAAATCTACAAAGAAAACTGCGCCTATTAAATTCAAGACAGGGGAAGTCATCACTGACAAGGACAAGCAGATGGGAAGATGGGTAGAGCACTACTTGGAACTCTACGCCAGAGAAAACTCTGTCACCCAAAAAGCGTTAGACGCAATTGAAGAACTGCCAGTACTGGAAGAACTAGACGCAGAACCAATTATGAAGGAGCTCAGCAAAGCAATCGATGCTCTGGCCTGTGGCAGAGCACCCGGTGACGACAGCATTCCACCGGAAATCATCAAATGTGGAAAGCCAGCATTCTTGGAACCACTACATAAACTCCTGTGTCTTTGCTGGAGAGAAGGCAAGGTACCCCAGGATATGCGCGACGCCAAGATTATCACCCTCTACAAAAACAAGGGAGACCGTAGTGACTGCAATAACTATAGGGGAATCTCTCTGCTGAACATTGTGGGTAAAGTCTTTGGGCGCGTTGTCCTCGCTCGACTGCAAGTCCTCGCCGATTGTATCTACCCAGAGTCGCAGTGTGGCTTCAGAGCCAAGAGGTGGACGGTGGACATGATCTTCTCAGTACATCAGCTTCATGAGAAATGCAGAGAACAGCAGATGCCACTCTACATTGCATTTATTGACCTGACAAAGGCATTTGACCTTGTTAGCAGGAAGGACCTTTTCCAGCTGCTAAAGAAGATTGGCTGTCCTCCTCAGCAGCTTAGCATCATTGCCTCCTTCCACGACGACATGAAGGGCACCATCAGCTACGACGGTGGAGCCTCTGAACCCTTCCCCATGCGCAGCGGCGTGAAACAAGGCTGTGTCCTCGCACCGACTTTGTTTGGTATATTTTTCTCCTTACTGCTGAAGTTTGCATTCAAACAGACCCCAGAAGGAGACCGCTTACACACCAGAAGTGATGGGACGCTGTTCAATCTGGCACGGCTGAGAGCAAAGACCAAGGTCTGCACAGTCATCATAAGGGAAATGCTATTTGCAGATGATGCAGCTCTATGCGCGCATACCGAGGAAGACCTTCTGCGGTTGATGGGCAGGTTTTCCCACGCATGCAGGGAATTCGGGCTGACGATCAGCATCAAGAAAACAAATGTAATGTGTCAGGATGCCCCCTCTATACCAGCAATTTGCATTGACAACGAGGAGCTAGAAGTCACTGATCACTTCACATACCTGGGCACAACCATCACCAGCAACCTCTCATTTGATGCAGAATTAGACAAGCGCATCGCCAAAGCTGCCGCTGTCATGGCACAACTGAGCAAGAGAGTGTGGACCAACAACCAACTCACTTTGAACACCAAAATCAGAGTATACCAGGCATGTGTACTCAGTAGCCTACTGTATGGCAGTGAATACTGGACAACATATGCCAGACAGGAGAACCGCCTGGAAAACTTCCACATTCGCTGTCTACGACGAATTTTCCGCATCAGGTGGCAGGACAGACTCACTAACAATGCAGTGCTAGAAAGAGCAAACTCCCTCAGTATGCATGTCATGCTCTGCCAGCGACGTTTGCGATGGCTTGGTCACGTACACAGGATGGACGATGGACCAAAGACATCAGGTACGGTGAACTAGCTTCTGGACGGCGACCAACTGGCAGTCCAGCTCTGCGCTTCTATGATGTCTGCAAACGAGACATGAAATTGACAGACATCGACCCAAACACACGAGAGTCGCTTGCTGAAGACCGCAGCGGCTGGAGATATGCGGTGATGGAGGGAGTGAAGATGGGTGAGGAGAGGAGAAAGAAGAAGTTTGAGGAGAGGAGAGCAAGGAGGAAAGAGAGGCAGCAGATCCAAATACCAAACACACAGTCAAACTACGTGTGCAACAACTGCAGTAGAGACTGCCATGCAAGGATTGGTCTGCTGAGTCACACCCGTCGTTGCTCTCAACAAGACTGATGAGACTAAAAGCCATACACGGCGCAAACCATCGTCTCTTGAGACGGAAGGATGCCTACTACTACTATTATCATGATGATGATGATTTATACATTTTTTATTCTTCTGTTTTGTTTATTTGTTTTTCTTATTTTTCTTCTTATTGTCCATTTGTTTTTGACAATCCAACAGATTACACACTGTGGAATCGTCGTCTACTACCGCCCCTACGATATTGCGTTGAGACGGAATCAGTCTTATATCCCAGGTCTGGGGATAGCCATAAAAAAATCTCATGGTAAATAACATTTGCTAACATTTTTGTTGCTTTGTTGTCTTGTGATATAACAATTACCTTCATCCTTCAAATTGATTCAATTCTGACAACCATATTCAATATATGTATGGAATTTAAGAAGTGCCAGTAAATTGGATTAATTCATTTATTTCAAATAGGGCCCAAACTGTAAAAGTAAATGAAACCAAGTCTCATGATATACCGGTAAGATTAGGGATATCCCAGGAAACACTTTAGGACCATTCCTTTTTCTGCTCTAATTTACATTTCTTGACATTAATAAACATTTGACCCCAGATACATAACTAAGATATTTGGCAGATGTTAGTTCACATCATAACGAATACACGCTGAAAACGACAATAACATTTAGACCATGATATTTTGCAACCATGGTAAAAGAAACCAAGAATAGAATTCCACCCAGATAAATGCCAAAAATAAAATAAAATAAAATAAAATAAATAAAATTGAGGTGCATCATAAAAAAATAATTATAGAACGTGCTAAACATGCAAAATACATAGCAGCTAGTGCTTCTCAAATAATATTTGATATATTTTATCACACCCAGCTGCCTAGAGTCAATTATTGTGGAATGGGGTGACTAAGGCCTTTGGGGGTGACTAAGACCGGCCCCTTAATGTGGCCCCCAGTTAAAAAATAAACACATATTATGGTAAAATATACATCATTTGTTATAGTTCACCCTTCCCCACACTTTAGAAAAAGAACATCGGACGGGTTATTTCAATGTCAAGATTCAATGTGTTAAAACAGTGGTCAGAAGATTTTTAAAATGAGGCCAAGGTCTTCACGTCGGTAAAATTGCACTGAACTGTGGCTATTTAAAAAATATAGATAGATCAGCACGTACCTTTTTGCTATTGTTTATAAAATCGATGGATGTGTGGCATACTCCCCCAAAAGGGCGGGCAGTTGAACATTAAATGTACATTCGTTAGTATGAAACTTGGGTCAAGTTTTTTCGTCGACAACAGATTTAGCCGCTTATAATGACAAAATCTAAAAAGACAAGGATAAAATGTTTGACTTTTTCCGCAACCGCCTTTATCCTGAATCCATATTAAAACAAGCGGTTGACAAAATACAAAACATCTCAAGGGAAACTGCCATGAAACCAGTTGACAACAGTGACAGGAAAACAGACATACCTATCCTCGTCATCACTAATCATCAAAATCTTAAAAATCAACTACCGTCAGATTCTTCAGGAGCATGTAGAAACGAGGGATATATTCAACAAACCGCCGATTATCGCCTACAGACGGGACCGTAATTTGAGGGACATACTAGTTATGAGTCGCTTGACGATGGACATGGCCGGTAATCAACGTAAGACGGAGCCTTGTGGATGTTGCAGATGCAGGACATACCCATACTTATTCGTGGAAAATTACATCAAATTCTCTGATAAAGTGTGGACATCCGACTTCATTCACCTGCACGGATCGTAACCTAATTCACGCTATAATCTGCAAACGTTGCCACAAAGCATACGTGGGAGAAACTGGCAAGAGAGACTAAGCGACAGTTTGGACAACATCTGCGGTCTATTGAAAACGACGAGGACAAACATGTCGCCCACCACTTCAATGGGTCCAGTCATCGAGGATTGCACGACATCCAAGTTGCCGTCCTTCAGTTCTGTCACAACACTAAACAACATAGAAAATATAGGGAGGCAGAACTGATACTAACACTGATCACCCTTTCACCTCATGGCATGAACTCGAGACTGGACCTAATTTAAATATTGTACTACCTTTGTCTCTCGCCCCCCCCCCCCCCCACCATCCATCGTCATTTCCTTTTATTATATATCAGTATCATTACTACTTTGACTACAACAACTACTACCACTCCTCCTCCTCCTCCTACTACTACTACTACTGCTACTACTACTACTACTACTACTACTACTACTACTACTACTACTACTACGACGACGACGACGACTACTACTACTACTAAAAGAACTTACTATTCACTATGCTGCTGCTGCTGCTGCTGCTACCACTAATGATCATACTTATACCGACATCCCTTATTTATTATTTTTTTGTATTTATTTTCAATTCCATTGTATTTATTTTCCAACGACAGTCTACACGATTTTATATTTCAGTTTCACTTTCTAAACTGCTTTACACAGTTCCTCCCCGCCTCCCCTCTTTTCACTTAATTAATTGCGCACCTTTTAGAAATATCTAGTATTCTATTTTAATTTGTGCTTGCATAGAAAGGAGCATCCTATTTTCTGCCAACCAATGTTTTGTTTATTCATCTTAACTACGCCACTACCACATTATCTCATTCATCTGTGGTGTTTCATTCATCCTGTTTTGTTGATAAAGGGGAAACCCGAAACGTTCATTTGATATGTTTTTGTAATTAAATTGAAGCTTACATTCAATTTCACATTATTATCTATTAAATATATAATTGGCAGTCGACGATAGACATCATTGCAGTCTATAATAGTCAATATCACGTGTGTTGCTAATTTTCCTCTTTGGAAATCTTTTGCTTTGTAAGAATGAAAGCGTGTGTATCGTTCTTGCCTTTGTATAGTACAGAGGTGATGTTACCCGCACAAAATATCCGAATTAGTCACCGTCCTTACAACGCCCACGTCTAGGGAAGTGACTTGCTAGTCTACTAAGACTAGAAAGCGTTCATGAAATCCGATTTTTTAGACCCTTGCTTCGCTTGGGCTTACTAGCTAGTCATTTACGGGACTAGTAAATTACTATATTATCTAGTCATCGTTCATGAAAACAGGCCCAGAAGATTAATTTTTGCTTTATAATTTTCTTACTATTTGTTCTATACTATATTTATCAGATCCAACATTTGTCAGCAATAACGAAAGTTTAGCTCTCATTCCCACGGGTCTGACAAACGCAGTTACGATGGCTGACCTTCCTCTCCAAGTGTCCAACACGGTTGACATCCTATACAGAGCTTTCTTGTCCGACATTGTCCAAAACAAGTAAGAGATATTAAGTTGTTATTGTTGATGTTTTTGTTGTTGTTGTTGACGACGATGATGGTGGTCTGGTATTTGTGGTGGTGATGGTGATTGTGTTTTGTCGTGATGAAACGATGAAGTTTGTCGCCAGAAATGATGATCACACCCATACAATAAAAAATAACGCTTTTAACTTTGACTAGATGTCAACTTCAAATGTTAGTGATTAAGATCTCCCCCAACTTGTTAAACAATAGCAAACATGAGATTTAGAATTTTGACATGTTGGGAGTCATTTTATTTTATCGATCGATATTTGAAGTAAAGGTTTGTTGGTTTATTTATTTATCTATTCTTTTGGCCAAAAAGACAAAAGTCGTGTACGACAGAGGAGTGGTGCTTTAGGTGATCAGATTTAATGTCTAATCGAAAAAATAATTGGTAAATAAATTATATAACTTTTTCTCTTCTAGCCATTGTCTTACCCATGCTCGATATGAATATATTTTTGTATTAATATCATTTGCAATGAATATATCTTCAACAGCCCATATCCGAACTCATGGTGCGAAAACGCGACTCTTACCTTTTCGAATAAGAACACTACAAGCGTTAAGAACGCTTTTAACGGATGTCTGTGGATGCTGCAAACCCCGAAATTCATCCGCTGCTACGATTCCACGAACAACGGAGAAAAAATAATGGAACTCTTCGACACGTGAGT
This sequence comes from Berghia stephanieae, assembly GCF_034508935.2. Classification (NCBI taxonomy): domain Eukaryota; kingdom Metazoa; phylum Mollusca; class Gastropoda; order Nudibranchia; family Aeolidiidae; genus Berghia; species Berghia stephanieae. Next base: position 36,480,811 of record NC_088367.1, on the reverse strand, counting down.
GTATATACAAAAGCTAACATTGATGTATCTGCTATCAGACATATAGTAGGGGAAATTAGGCTAAAACCGTGCAAATTCGGGTTGAAAGCATGAGAATTTGCATACAGATTGCTAAGACCCATAGAAAAAACATCTGATATAGTACCACTCTGGCAAGCAATCATAACGTATCGGTTTAAGGCCTTAGATTTTACCTATTACAGCTATATTAAACAAGGGAAATAACTGCGTAAAAGTATATGTTTTCTTATTCATTGTATTAGGGAAAATTAGGTTAAAACCGTGCACATTGGGATTGAAATCCTGAAAATTGCCATATAGGTAGCTAAGACCCGTATAAATATCACCTGATATAGAACCACTCTGGCAATTTATTATAGCAGTGCGTTTTTAGCACTTTTATTTTTTCCTATATAGCATTACTTATCCGAGGAAATTACCACGATAATACAATTTGCGTTCTAAAACTTTAAATACACTGGTAACCATTTACGGTCGGTAACTGATGGTTATTTTGTGTTGTAACTAGTAGATAAAAGCGGGAGAGGGAGGAGAGGGAGTGAGCGGGAGAGAGAGAGAGAGAGAGAGAGAGAGAGAGAGAGAGAGAGAGAGAGAGAGAGAGAGAGAGAGATAGAGAGAGAATTTTACTCATTACCGTACTAACCTAACTAGTAGATAAAATAGGGAGAGGGGGGAGAGGGAGTGAGCGGGAGAGACGGAGAGAGAGAGAGAGAGAGAGAGAGGAAGAGAGAGAGAGAGAGAGAGAGAGACACACACACACACAGAGAGAGAGAGAGAGAGAGAGAGAGAGAGAGAGAGAGAGAGAGAGAGAGAGAGAGAGAGAGAGAGAGAGAGAGAGAATTTTACTCATTACTGTAGTAATGACCTAACACCCCCCCCCCCCACACACACACCCCACACACACACACCCCGCATTTACACAAACCGGACCTTAAACACTTGCATCGGGTGCCGATACATTCTCTCTTACATGAACACTTGATTAGTTTTTGGGACACTTTTGACAATTCTGGAAATAAGCTCCACAGTGGTTCATGTCGATCGTCACATTTGTTGCAGGTTTTCTTCTATAAAAGATATAATGTTAGCAAAAGCTCGACTTCTTTCAAGAACTGTGACATCATTATTATCATCAGCAGTGATATCTTTTAAAGCTTGTTTTTTTAAGTATCGTACATGAAAAGTTTTATGGTATAGGGCGGTAGTGTGCCTCCTGAGCGACTAAATCTCCTCCGGCAATAAATGACAACATATCAGAATCTTTTTTAGATAACGCTATTTCACGAATATTTTCTTCCATATCTGTTGTCATTACAGAATGGAGTACTCTCGATTTCATGTTTTTACAAAAAAAGCACATTTGTTTATTACAGCCAATCTCTAATTTTGAACGTTGTCTCATTATTCTCGTGGGTTGCGAAATATATTCATTCGGTGACTCCAAGTCAAATGACGAAGTTTGGAATTCTTTTAGGGCAATTCTTTTAGATTTCTTTAATTCTAATCGCCTAATTTTGTTGGCATTAAATTTTACACGACAATACTTCTGCCACTTAGCACCATTTTGTTTTAAGCTTTCAATAATCTCATTTCTTTCTGATGAATTAAAAAAATAGATACATCCAACTTGTTTTCATCACAAACCAAAGAATTGAATTGTGTTAAATCTTCAAAAAGAGTTTCATAGCCTTCCCCTTTGTCATTCCTCCTCGACTTAGAGGGACATTATAAACGGTAGGCTATGTGTTATCTTGTTGGCATATCAAACACTTGTCCCAGTCTCTGGGAGCAGTTCTTTTTGCTATTGTATGTGTATCTGAAATCATGCAAACGCATTCCTTTATTAGGCATATGCAATATTCTTTCATGACTGTCTCTCTCTCTCTCTCTCTCTCTCTCTCTCTCTCTCTCTCTCTCTCTCTCGTTCTTTCTGTTAAAGACCCATCATCAGCAGGCAAAATGTGTGCAGTGCATAAGGACACAACAGTACAAATAGAACATTCTCCCCTTGTCCCTTTGCGGTAAATAACGTAAGTAATACAGCATCATAGTGGTTGATGATGATGATAATGATGATAATTATAGCAATATAAGTGGTATGCTGACTCTTTACTGTCATCAAGTTTGACCGAAATGGGTTGTAACTCACGTAAAAGGATTATAGCAGTATTTTTGGAAAGAAAAGAAAACAGGTGGAGGGGAGAAGGAGCACTGTCCTTTGTCAACACCGGTTATCGGCATTTTTTGAGCTGTGTTCTGCTAGTTTGTTTGTCTACCCCTCCGCTCGTCTTCCAGTCTGCCCGTCCGTTTTAGAGCAATTGATTATACTTATTAAATCAGATTCAGAAAAAAATCTCATATTATAGAATATTGCTCGCTAGACGTCCTTTAAAACAAGTGAAACTGAATAATATTTACGATTAAATAATTTGTATGGTTCGTGAATCGAAAGTAAAGGGAAAGGAAAACATCCGCTTCGACGCTAAAAATAGTCACCAATGGGAATCCAAAGGATGACGTAAAACAACATTTGGTCGGCTTGCCTCGAATGTTTACACAATAAAAATGAAAGCAATTATTGTCGTCCATTTCAAAATTTTCTAATCTTAAAAACCTTGTATCTCAACTAATACTGATCTCTCAGAGTGGTTCTATATAATAAATTATAGGGTTTTCATATTCTACAACATATGTAATTTTCATGCTTTCAACCCTGTTTGCACAATTCAAGGGTTTTTTGGACCTAATTCCCCCTACTAATAATCATGTTACCAACCGCTTCAAAGCGGTATCTTATGATAGGATAACTAAGCTAACAATTGAGTTTATAAAATTCGTAGGTATAAAAAATACGGGACTTCAGTAAAGTTTCTTTGTTTTATTAATGATATAGATTGTAAGAGAGGAAGAACTAAAATTTCATTCCTTCATTCATTCATTCATCCCATGATCTAATGATCGTCCGGGGGATACACGGGATACAGTTATCACCACTTTCCGCCATTCTTCTCTATTGTTGGCCTCCTCCAAGAGTTCTTCAATCTGCATTCCTGTTCATTCCTTGATATTGTCCATCCAAACTTTCCTTTGTCTCCCTCTTCATCTTCCTCCTTCAAGGGTACCCTCCATCTCCGTTATGCAAAACCTTTATGCCTCACATTGTGGCCAAACTATGGCAGTTTCCTTCTTCTAACAGTGGTAATGAGGGGTTCCTGCACGATCTTGCACTTCTTCCAGCACGTCTTTATTAGTTCTCTGTTCTGTATACGGCACCCGCATGAGTTTTCGATAATTTTTCATCTGAATCTGAAAAGCAGAGATTCTGTACTCTACTAATTCCGCACTTAAAGTCCATGACTCGCAGCCGTATAGTAAGATGGAAAGTACCTGTGATTTGCACATTTTAATCTTTATTAATCTTTATTTCGAAATTGATTGAATTTTTCCAAATTTAGTGTTGCTGTTGACATTCCTATTCTTTCATTAATCTCAATTATACTGGTTCCGGCCCTGGTTAGCAGAACACCCGAGTATTTAAATGTTGACATTCCCTCGAAGTTTTTCATTATCGATTGAAATTTCTGCATGTCCATCATTTCTGCTGTTTACCAGTATCTGAAACTTTTCTGTACTTATTTCCATGCCGTATTGCATTGCTTTATGTGCAAGTGAGTTAGTTATATTTGTAGTTTTTGTTCGCATTCAGCCATGAGGTCCATGTCGTCATACTGTTATTGAAGACTTGTTGTACTGTGCTCCTTCCTGCTCGAAAACCAGATTGCTCTTCAGGGTTTTTTTTTTTTTGGTTTCATTCTGTTTCGTATTATCGCAGAAGTATTTTACTTAGGTGACTAATGAGACTTATGGCCCTATAGTTACGGTACTGCACTTTTTCAAATCTTCTTTTTTCGGAAGAGGGATAATCAGGGATTGTGTCCAGTATTTTGGCCACCTTGTCTTGTTCATTATCTTTTGGCATAGAATTGTCATTGCCTCCACTGTCTCCTCTACAATGGAATTTTATATATAATTCCAGAGGTTTTGTTGGAGCTTAACCCTGGATTGCTGCCTCACCCTCATGTTTCATTATTCTTGGTGTGTCTGGGTTGTGTGTGTTTCTGTTCTCTGTCAAGACTGATGGGTCTGGGCTCAAATCGATGTTATACAGCCCTTTGCAGTATTCGGTCCATCTGTTCATGACATCCTCGTTCTGAGTAAGTAGCGACCCTTGCTGTCTTCAATTACATTAGCTTTTGGTCTACTTGTTTTTGTAAGCATTTTCAAGATATCATAGGCTTTCTTTACATTCCCGTGCTACATCCCATGATCAATGTCTCTGCATTGTCCCATTACCCAGCTTTCCATTGCTTTACGCATATTTCTCCTGACTTCTGCGTTTGCCTGTTGATACATCATTCTGAATTCTTCATCACGGTTTTTGTCTCTATTCTGATTCAGTTCTCTCCATTTCTCGCATAATTCCAATATATCATCCGTCATCCATGATCTGATTTTTCATCTTCTTTGTCCCCAAATCTCTTCTGCAGTTGTACGTAGAACATCACCGATGCTCCTAGTAATAGTGTCTATGTTATTGTCAATAAGGTCGCAAACTTTCCTCCAATTTGTCCTCGGAACTCTTCTGCTATCGTGGGGTCCTTGAGTATCTCAACGTCAAATCTTAGGCGTCACCATGGCAGGGCGTTTTGTCCGTGGTTTCAGTGTCACGGGGCAGAGCACCAAATCGTGACCACTGCCTATATCAGCGCCAGTATAATGTTCTTGTTTTCGCTTGGTTAATATTAGACTTCAACTGTTGAGGGGTCAAAATATTGACAATTTGATTGTGATGAATTCCGTAAGGAGAGTGCCAAGTTGTTGTTCATGATTGCTTGTCAGGATGTAGAGTTAATTTGTATGTTTTGGCAAACTCTAAGAGTCATACTCCTCTATCATTTATTGTTGTCCAGTATGCAAAGCGTCCAACTTGGTACGCATCCGTCTCTACCTTGGCATTCCAGTCTCCCATTACCACGAGGATGTCTTTTTAGACCGTGGGCTGGCAGTCGAAACCCTCCCTCCCCCCCCCCCCCTTTGGGATTTTTGTACACCCATATTTTCTTAAAGAGTACCCATAGAAGTGTTAAAAAATCGATGTTAGCCACTTTGCAAGTGTAGCCTTTACAGAGTTATTGCCCCTGAAAGGTCACGTGGTGCGGAAAAATTAGACAAGGACTAACAAACTTTGAAGGTTGATAACTTTGCCAATTTTTGTTGTAGAGCCTTGGTATTGGTTTCAAAAGAAAGCCTGAAAGTTATTTTATACGCCCATATTAAAAATTTGGTACTGAAAACGTTATCTTTTAAAATATCGACGTTAAAAGGTCGAAACAATATTTTTTGCGTTTTTGAACATCTGTCAAACTTTTTAAAACGAAAACTATAAACAATTTTATATGTCTTTAAAAACAAAAGTTGTAGAGAGTGCAATGTACAAAGTATATGCCATCGAAGTAGGCGTTACGGAGTTGACGCTTATTTAAGATCAAAATAGACCTAAAATTGTCCAAAAATGACTATTTTAGAATTTATGTAAACATAGTCTTGTAGCATCTCAAATAAAAGATCTCGATGAGTGGAGTGCAGATATGACCATTATAATCACATGATATGTTATCTTATGTATGTTAGTGACACTACAAAGCACGGTTAAGCAAGAACGACTTAATAGATCGATAACAGATGACATTTGCTATTGTGTCACCAACGGGCGCTGGAAAATGCCCAAGCATATACTGCTGGGTGTATCAGTGAGACACCTTACAGGTAATGCACAACTCATTCATATATTGAACAGATTTGGACACACTATTTCATATTCAGCAATTCTGGAAATCGAAACTGCCATTTGTGACAGTATTACCAACTCCAGCAACATTCTTCCTCGGCAAATCAAAACAGAGAACAACCTTGTAACTCACTTCTGCTGGGATAACTTCGACCTAGCTGAGGAAACATTTTCTGGTTCAGACACAACACAAACGACACACGGGATAGTGATTCAGGAAGTAAGAGAAAAGCCGAACGAGGAAGTGACCAATGAAAAAGAAATTGATGGCTGCCAGACAGACACGGGTCAAGCAACTGTTACACAGAGTAAAAGGCGATCCATGAATTACCAACCCAAAGATTTACCACCGTGTTTCTTATAGCAAAAAACAGAACCAACCATACCGACACTTGAAGTATGTGTACCATGTTCTGTACTAGGTGAAGCTCCACTGTCAGATTTCCTGTGGATGTTTTGTAGATCCAATCTAAAAGGATTGAGAGGGAAAGTTCCTGGCTGGCAAGGATGGGTTTCTGCTTTGGGAAAACTCATGCCAGGGACAGGTTTTGAAGAAATTATAGAATCTGGCATCTGTGCAAGTGGTTCTATGAACAAAGTGATGAGTGGAAAGCACTATAATAGAGCAGTGAGAGTTCACGTGTTGATGTTAGAGGCTCTAGAGAGATGTTTATTTAAACAGTTTGAGCAGCATACCAACTCCAACATTCTCATCAAATCTGTGAAAAAAGAATCAGTGAGTCCATGCTCTTCATGGACGAAAATAGTCTCGAGTGCGCATCAGAGAATGAAGACTTCAAAGATTTGTGGATGCGATACTCACACTTTAGGGAAGGAGTTCACCAGGGACGTCTTGGAAAAACAGTCCAATTTTGGATTAAGTATATGGATAACATTTGGCTGTTGTTAAAATTTCTACAAGACACAAAGACCAACAACTTCATTGTTCATGCCCAGTGCCTTCATGAACTATGTCCCTTATTCTTTGCAATGGACCATCAGAATTATGCTAGATACGTGTCAGCATACCTCTCTGACCAATCTTTCCCATTCACATCCAGGTGCTGATGAGTTGCTGAAAAACTGGGGCTTCAGTGTTTCTCGATCACACGTTCCAGCATCAAGAACAGCTGTAGACATGTCGATCGAGCAGACTATCAATCGGCAAGCAAAATCTAAAGGGGGGATTATTGGCTTCATCAGAAATATGCCTGCATATTATCATCGCTGGTGTCTTACCAGACCCACTCTCGAACAAGCCGACATGAATAAGGAAGACACCTCCATTCACAAAGAAGAAAGACCATCAAAAATACGGGAAAGTGAGGCTGCTATTCAGCGTGTGCATTCTGCAGTGAACAGATTCATAAATCCTTTGATATTGACGAAAAGGAATCTTTAATAATATGTTTATCTTCAGGGATGAGAGCAGCAGAAAATATTTCTGATGATCTTTTGTCTGTTGACCAAAAGGGCCAGGAATAATTTAATGAATTTGTTCAAAAACGTCTGGTGGAGAAAGAACATTCCTTTCACAAGCCCATAAAAAAGACATCTCTGAAGACGTTTCATAACGACCATGAAACTGTCACTGTAAAACCATCAAAACAACAAAGTGTACAGATCGCTGCACAGAGAAACATTTTTGGGCAGTTATTGTTATTGCGCAGTTATTGATGGTCAGTACACATCATGACTTGGATCTGCAAAAAGTGTTGGCATATCCTCTAAGTCCAAACCTATGGGCCCTTGCAACACCAGATGGACTTCCAACAAAAACAGACAAAAGTGCATTGATGCATAAATTAGAAAATCCTGTCGCTCTTGTTGATGTCAAAAACAATACGAATACATGCAAAGAAGTTGTAATTGATGGAAATGGTCTGTTTCATTCCCTAACAAGTATTCCGGAAACTTCTGGCCAGCTGTCAGAAAAAATCTTTCAACTTTTACCCTCAGCTCAACGTATTCATTTTGTGACGGATTCGTATAACACAAAATCCATCAAATCTCTTGAACGGACCAGAAGACGCTCCAGTCAGACAAAACCCTTGTTATTGCGGGGACTATCTACAAAAACGCAAAGAGATTAGAAGTCTTTTCTATCTAATGATGACAACAAGAAAAATGTCATCAACCTTATTCAAAAGTCATGGGAGGATGATACAAAGGCAAGGAAATACTGTTTGTATCAGAAGAACAGTGAACTTGCTTGACAAGTAGAGATGGAGTAACAACAGAAGCCACCATCGTACACTCATTGTGTTCATCACATGAAGAAGCAGACAGCTGCATTATACTTCATTGTTTTCATGCAGCCAAGAGTGATTGTGATGAAATTATTGCTCACTCTCCGGATACAGATGTCTTTCTACTGATGATGTATAGCAATGACTATCCCGCACAAATCTTTGGGCCTCTTTTTCGCTCACGAAGTGCCCGAATTCGCGTAAAATATGGGACGAAGCCGTTTCGTATATGCTATTTTAAAAAATTAATTACGACGCTGTTTATCGATAAATATGACTGAAAGTTGGCACACAGTTAGAAAAAAGGTTATTTTAGATTATGTCAAGCGACAAAATTCGTGCGATTACCAGAAGACCGTTAAAAATAGAGTTTTACTCTTTGGAGTACAATATTTCTAAAACTACCGGGCGTGGAGGTTTTGTCGCTGACAAGGTAATACATGAACATTTCTTCTTTTTGGTTGTAAAATTTCATATGAATATGACTAGTACTTTTCCCTATTTTACAAAACACCATCCTAATTTGCTCTTCAAGTTTCAATCTTTTAATCCACTTACTACGCAAGATACAACCAAAGGTCGAAAAAAAATGCCGAAAAAGCGTCCCATATTTTCGCGTTTTTTTCCTCGTTGCGGGTCATCCAAATAAATGACACCAAAGCTAAATACACTTTTCGGCACTTGCTTCACCCCAACATAATACCGATTGGAGGCGGTGGGTGACATCATATCCATGGTCAGTGGATCAAACCTCTGAAGTCCCGATTTTCACGATCGGCGGATCAAAACTCTGAAGACTACATAGTAGACTTCAAGTTGAAAACGTATTTTATCAACTTTCTGAATGAAGACATCAGCGAAAAGAGCGTCGAAAAAGTATCCGCAACTATAGTCAGACTTATTATTTATGGCGCGTGTTTTTCTAGTTTTTCTCAGCTGTCTCTCTACAAAAGTTGTGAAAATTTGCGTCAACCTCCGAATCAATTTGTCTTCACTGAATATATAGATTTTCGGACCCTATTGATGCTCTATCAAAAAATTTTTTCTCTTTATGACCTATAAAAATACTGGTGTAAAACCGTTGTCGTAAAATTAGAGATTTTACACTGTTAAATATGTAAACAAGTTGCGCACCACAAAATTTGAGATGAATTCATCCGATTTCCTAAAAAATATCTCATGCTGACACGGTTGTTCCTGCAAGTGATTATGAGTTTACGTCATACTAGTTTCCGAATAAAAGCAACGCGCTTTAACTAAGAATTTCCCCAAAGACATAAGTCGTTATTGTTGTGTTAAAGTTCCTGGCAACTCGGCAGATAGTAAGGACATTTTTAACGTAAAGACATAGGTGGTGGAAATAGTGGTAGATTTTGACACGTCATATATAGGGATAGATAGGTTCAGACGGAAAGTATTAATCCCCGTTAAAGCAGAAATGCTTTAATATAAGTCAACAGAATAGCCTCACACAATAACACGTTAATACATAATAAACTAAAAGAATAATAGTACATTTTAAATTAAATAAAGTTAGGCTATGGGTAGTTAATTTCCCTTTCTTCACTTTTCCGTTGCTCAAATTATTATAATTGGTAGAGGTTGGGTGTGACTGGTGGCGATCATCCTATGACTGGTGGCGGCGCTAGGGATGGTTCTCCTGTTTATTACATAGAGGAGCCTCTTAGTCATTCTCCGGTTGTCCCAGTGGGTCACTTGATAGCTTCAACTCTGGATCACGTGTAACCAATTGGTCGCTTAAGGGGTATCCAGATGGTTGATTATGGGGCAACCAGATATTTCAATATACAGGAACAAATCTTTGACTAGTTGCAAAATGTTTGTTTTCCTTACAAGCAGTGAAGTCGTAGGGATTTGCAATTAACAAACCCTTGACATCATCACTGATCTAAATTTTGTTGGTCGTCATCCTTAATTAACGGGATACAGGTAGGTTAGTGGAATGGGGAAAGATAAGTAACAATTAGAGCATGATAGTCAATACATATAAATACATAATAATGATATCATCGTGAATTAGCGATAGCACATTTGTAAACGTAATTCATATAAATGTAATACATTCATTTGAAAGGCATACATACACACATACACAATAATATATCTATATATAGATATTGAAAGTGAATGAAATATTTTCGTTTATAATAACGTGAGTTATCAATTTCTGTTAATAACATGAGCTATCGATTTCTGTTATTTATATTATAACATAATTTAAGCTCACATCTATACAATTAATAGTATTATTCATACCCTTGTATTTTCAGTATTTTCCGCTAAATAGAATTTCAAGTTGATTACCATACTAGCATATTAGAGTGATGGAATGAGATAAAGGCCGAATTTTAGCTGAGTATTTGTTTATATAGAAATATAACCGGAGTTTCATCAATCCCAGAAACCAATGATGTTCCTGGATTCGTCAGAGCCAGAAGTTTTCTGATCAATTAGTCGAATCCAATCATATTTTCGTATACGATTCCTGCTAGTCTATAAGGTAATAAATTAACGCGTCATAGTCAATATAATTTTACTGCCGCTTTGATCTGCCGGACTGGTCGACTAATTATGCAGCCATATGGCATCGCTCATCCCTCGGCTGGTCATTAATTTATTCAGTGTCATACTTCAACGTTCTTGTAATTGTAAATTATGTAGGGGTAATAAAAGTATCTAGCCGCGGTGTGAGAAAATATGGATTGAGTTATTTAAAATCCCGAGAAAGTTAGGAGGGATTAGAAATAGATCACTACAATCATGTCGCAATTACTAATGACCGATATGAAATCTCTAGCTTTAAATCATTTGAAATAGTGTTTATATACTCAAAATTGTCAATTTTACTATGAATGCTAATTATATAACTCTGAAAAATTGTATTTATGCATGACGTTTCACACAGCATTTTAAAATTTTTCAAAGACAATGAACTCTTAAACGATACGATATCGGTTCCACTCTTTAAAGCTGCGAAAGAAATCTACGTGTATCTATCGATAAGTGATTAAAAAGGACTGCGATGGAATTGGAATTTCCAATCAACCCTGAGATTCGCGTGTTATCTTACAGAATGGGATGATTGATGTGCCCAGTACGATTGATGTTGTTGAACACATTACATATTTGTGGAAACACTGAACCATAAATTGATGAAATTCTACTTTTTACCATTCTGCATCAAATGTATGTAATCGCCTTTGGCATAAATACAAGCTATTTCTTAAAAGTTTGATATCAAAATATTGTTGGAAGCGCGTAATGTTCACTTTCATTCGTTTTCATCAGTAATGTATATTGATAGTTATAAAATGTAGATGTGTCTGACAGTTAAGGATTGCCATTTGTTTCTTCATATTCAGATATATCAGGTACATCAGAAGCTGAAAAGTCATAATGTTGATACTGTATATCATCTATGAGTTCTGATCCTTACCAGTTATCGATTTTAATATAGTTGTCATAAGCGAAATCCTTTCCTGTTGTTTTAAAATTTATTTTAAAATATTTTATAATTAAGACAAAATGATCCAGAGGTTCATATGAATTTTTGCAGCTGTGCTTTAAGGGACAGCTGAGAAAAAACTAGAAAAAGACGCGCCACTTATTAAAAATCTGACTAGAAATTGTCCATATCCTGTAAAATATCCTTGAAACATTATTTGTTAAGTGGTCACGTTATCTTAACTCAATGAGGACATACATTAAATTGTTATTATTGCAAGCAATGCCCAGATTACAATATTGTTTTTTTGTAAACAATACAGATGAAGCAGATAGTTCACTTCATGCTTCGATTAGAAATTTCGCTTGTCCGACATAAACGTTAGGAACGCGCCCTCTGTGGCAAACTTATTTCTTTATTATCCAAAAAGTAATGAAATCTACAATTCATGCTATTTCAAGTACAAATGATACCCACGCACACATCTTAAACTATTTAAAGAATTGTCTGACTTTTTCCATTAACAGTAAAATTATTTAAGCCTTCTTTTTTGCGGTCACCTGATCTTACATCATCATCATCATCATCATCATCATCATCATCATCATCGTCGTCATCATCATCATCATAAGCATCATCATCATCATCATCATCATCATCATCATCATCATCATCATCATCATCATCAGAGTCGTCATTACCATCATTATTTCCTCCTTCATCACCTCTTTCTTATACTAATCGTTATTACCATCATTATTCTCCTCCTCCTCCTCATCATTATCATTATCGTCATCATCATCATCATCATCATCATCATCATCATCATCATCATCATCATCATCATCATCATCTTCATCATCACTACTTATCATTCACAGATGCTCTAATATATTTGTTGGAGACGTTAACTGTACCGATGTTCAAAATACGATTTCAACCAGCGGATGCGACCATGCAACCAACAGCATAAATGTACTGTTATTCATGAACGGTACCTATTGCTGAGTCTATACACAAGATGAAATTTGACCTGACGCCAACCTCTTTCATCCTTATCGTATCGGACAAGACATAAACATAACACGGATTTTTAAAACGTCTCAGACGCCATGACATCATAGCGGCATCATAAAGAAATGCATTTATTGTTGTTTTTAAGTAAAAATCTACATAAATTGCTTACCTGTTTTCTTACAATAAAACTATCTATCTAAATTGATACTGCGTTGCATATTTTCATAATTATTGATAAGTTTATTTATACATAGTCGTGGAGAAACCACTATATTTGTCTGTCCCCGCGGAATTATGCCATATTTGGGGCAAAATTATGCCAATATTATGCCAAAAAAAAAAAAGGAAAATTATGCCATAAATTCGAAATTATGCCATAAATTATGCCAAAAATCCGACATTTGTGCATGTTCTTGCGTGCTTTTGCACCCCCAAAAATCTAATTTTCACAATAAATATGAATACTGATAGGTTTAAAAGCTACATCTTCATTAAAAACGACTAAAAAGCAGAAATATATACTATTGCTTGTATTTTTTAGGGTCTTACTGCGCTTGCAACACATTAAGGTCATATCAGCGCCAGTAAAGAGGAAGAAAATGGGATAGTAAAAAGTTCTAGAATTACAATTAATAAAGCACCCAAGAAAAAGTAAGACATAGGGGAACTAGGAACAAATCGGGATCAGATGTAGATTCCAAGAGCATACCACCAATTTACATAGTTTGAGATCATCTATAAGTTTCATCCGGACACAAGCACAAAATCCAACAAAGAGGATGTCACAAAGTGCGCACGTAAACCGTATGCTTATGTAGCGCAGTTTGCAACCTTGTTTATGTGTGCTATATTCAAGCTACGACACCGATCAATAACCAAACACAATACGTTGATAAAGGTTTTGAAGCTAAATGAAGATATATTTTATTACAATATAACAAAGATATTATGAGATATGAAGATGAAATGATAGATGTAATAAGTATGAAATCAAATGGATGGATGACAAATTGATGGAGATGGTGTGATGATGAATATGATATGAAAGCGATATGAAAATATATAATTAAATCAATTAATTATCAATACTTTACCAAACCGCTACCACATCAGACAATCTCACAGATAGGTTGCAACCATCACAGTCATACAGGCAACTAATAATTAACTAACTAACTAAACACAATCCAGACGTGTAGAAGAAAGCCAAAAGAGTGTCCTTGATATTCAACAAAAACTGTAAGGTTGTTCTAATATTGTTAATTTGTCTCTTCTTGAAATTGTTCTGATTTCACAGTATTCATAAACAGATCAATTGTTTCTCAATGTTCTGATATTAAAATAAGCAAATGGTTCTTCACAGGTAACTTATAAAACAGGCAAATGTTCAGTTTCTATTAGTGTCAAGCTATGAGCGTATAGCCTAAAGTTGGCTTGTTAAAGCCCAGCCTCCAACGGCTCATTCACTTTAAAGAAAGAAAATGATTTTGTTATAATATGATAATCATACAAATATAACTCTATCTATATTCGAACTCACTTAATTTGTGAGTAAATATTATTTTACTTTAACAAATCAATTTATTAATGTTGATTAATATTGCTTTACTTTGTAGATATGAAATAATAATGCTTTATAGCAAGAAAAGCTTATTTTCTTTACAACAAGAATATATTACACAATTAATTTCATTATCTGATTAATTAATTGAGAATCAAAATTTAAAGTGATATTATGATATTGATATCAAAACACAATCATAATTGTAATCGCAACATATTATTCAAAAACTCACCAGAGCCGAACAGATTATTGTAATCACAAATTAAGTCTACACAAGACTTTAATCAAACTCTACACAAGAGTTATAACACAACTTGATTCAGCTCAAACTTTGAGCACCACAAAGTCTACACAAGACTTAAATCACACTCTACACAAGAGTTAACACAAAACGTGTTTCAGCTCGAACTTTGAGCACTACAAAGTCTACACAAGACTTTAATCCAACTCTACACAAGAGTTAAAACAAATGAGCCTAAAAGACTCCGCTGTGGTTATCGCTTAGAGACTATGAGCCTAAAAGACTCCGCTGCCTGGTCTCTTTTGAGACAATGAGCCTAAAAGACTCCGCTGAGTGGTCTCTTTGAGACTATGAGCCTAAAAGACTCCGCTGAGTGGTCTGAAGAAACTGCTCAAAACTCTGGCATTTATAGGCAAAAATCAAGCAAACGAAGCAAAATTCTACCCACACAACCGGATGTTAGTCATATCCGTAAACATCTGAAATTCCTTAAAACTCCCCCAGATTCCATAATCATGGACAACAACAACCCATCCTGATACCGGACATCCTCATATCAAGGATAAATAAATTCGTCAGCCCCATAGTTACGAGATATCAATCAAGCCATACCATAACAAAGTCACTCCCGTAGAATACAGGGATCCTACTTTGCTTATAAGTTTACGGAGAAAACAAGATTGATGCCTTTCTCACAATAACACCCACACTACGTAGTTTAATTGAAACTTCCGGGCCATAGGTGCATGATCTGATACGACCTGTATCAACAAAAGAAGGGTTGTTCCAGAGGGATTACAATAACAACAACAACTAATACTACGACGACGTACATCCTGTCGTA
Organism: Berghia stephanieae; assembly: GCF_034508935.2. Taxonomy (NCBI): domain Eukaryota; kingdom Metazoa; phylum Mollusca; class Gastropoda; order Nudibranchia; family Aeolidiidae; genus Berghia; species Berghia stephanieae. The sequence continues at coordinate 36,465,561 of NC_088367.1, read as the reverse complement.
AACTGACGCCTACACGGAAGCATTTCGTTACATATCTCCCCCCTAAGACTAAATTTGGTACAACATTTAGTTAGATCATCGAAATGCCTCAAGATCACATCGATCTCGACAATTATTTGGGCTCATGGTTGTCCCTTCCTTCAACAGACAACATCGGCATCACACATCCACACTTCAACTCCACCTTGCCGTGTGTCATGCATTTCGGTGGTTCATGATCCTTGTTTTCGTCAAAACATGGAAGTCGAGGACTCTTAACAGTGGGAGCATGAGTAAATGATCGAATGTCACTTGTCATACTGTCGTTGTTGGAGGAAGCCTGACACTCCGACTTTAACCTAAGCAGTTCAAGCTCTTTCTCCATCAGAGCTTCTTGCCTTTGAGCTCGTGCTCTGCTTATCTCCTCCTCTTCTTTGGCACGTTCTCTCTCCTTCTCTTTTCTCTCTTCATCTTCTTGTAACTGGGCTGTCACCCAAGCACGGAGATCTTCACCCCTTAACTCCAATTTTTCTCCAGGTTTAATTAATCTTTCCACATCCATCTCTAAGACAATTAATCAAACCAATTCAAATTCAAATAAACAAACTTCAATATGTTTATCGACACTGTTGCCGTAAATGTTACTTTCACGTAGAATAAAGTGGTATTACAAGTAACCTTATTAACGATATGCGGTCAATATAGATCCCAAAACAGATTCAAAACAGGCAATTAATACCGATTCCTACACGGAATTCAACATTGATCTATATATAGACTCAAATATAGAATCAAAACAAATTTACTACAGGTCCTAACACAGAACCAACGCTTCACCCAGATTCCTACACAGAATCAAAACATTGACTTAATATAGACGTATATTAGAGTCAAAACAACTGATTTAATACAGGTCCTCACACGGAACCAACGCTTCACCCAGATTCCCCACACGGAATCAACACAATAGCTTCACCCAGATTCCTCACACGGAATCAACAAAATAGCTTCACCCAGATTCCCCACACGGAATCATAAAAACTATCTTCACCCAGATTCTTTCTCAGAATCAACAAAATATCTTCACCCAGATTCTTTCTTAGAATCAACAAAATATCTTCACCCAGATTCTCTCTTAGAATCAACAAAATATCTTCACCCAGATTCTCTCTTAGAATCAACAAAATATCTTCACCCAGATTCTTTCTTAGAATCAACAAAATGTCTTCACCCAGATTCTCTCTCAGAATCAACAAAATATCTTCACCCAGATTCTTTCTTAGAATCAACAAAATGTCTTCACCCAGATTCTCTCTCAGAATCAACAAAATATCTTCACCCAGATTCTCTCTCAGAATCAACAAAATATCTTCACCCAGATTCTTTCTTAGAATCAACAAAATATCTTCACCCAGATTCTTACACAGAATCAACAAAATGTCTTCACCCAGATTCTTCCTTAGAATCAACAAAATATCTTCACCCAGATTCTCTCTTAGAATCAACAAAACATCCTCACCCAGATTCTTTCTTAGAATCAACAAAATATCTTCACCCAGATTCTTTCTTAGAATCAATAAAATATCTTCACCCAGATTCTCTCTCAGAATCAATACCTTGACTTACTATATGTGCATAGAGAGTCAAAACAAATGATTTAATACAGATCCTCACACGGGACCAACACAATCTTCACCCAGATTCCTACACGGAATCAAATTACCCCAACAACCACCTTCGTTCCTTACAAAAGGGAGAGGGGGGACAATGGAGGCTTCACAGCGCGAGTACCGCTTTCGCGCTAAGTCAGTGATCCGTATCACTATGACAGATGACTGACAACGTATAACCGAACAAGTGAAAATTACCAGAATAACTTGTATTACACCTTGCGTATAATGACAGTCTTATAACCATTAAATGGATACCAATTTGCTTTAAGCTCAAAGATAGTATCTATCTCAAGTTTGAAACAACTCCCTAACCTGTCTCAACAATTGTTTGGTCGCGATGTCTCTTGAATGCACAACAATAAGAATCCCACTTCTGACACCAAATTATGTCACAAAGTGCGCACGTAAACCGTATGCTTATGTAGCGCAGTTTGCAACCTTGTTTATGTGTGCTATATTCAAGCTACGACACCGATCAATAACCAAACACAATACGTTGATAAAGGTTTTGAAGCTAAATGAAGATATATTTTATTACAATATAACAAAGATATTATGAGATATGACGATGAAATGATAGATGTAATAAGTATGAAATCAAATGGATGGATGACAAATTGATGGAGATGGTGTGATGATGAATATGATATGAAAGCGATATGAAAATATATAATTAAATCAATTAATTATCAATACTTTACCAAACCGCTACCACATCAGACAATCTCACAGATAGGTTGCAACCATCACAGTCATACAGGCAACTAATAATTAACTAACTAACTAAACACAATCCAGACGTGTAGAAGAAAGCCAAAAGAGTGTCCTTGATATTCAACAAAAACTGTAAGGTTGTTCTAATATTGTTAATTTGTCTCTTCTTGAAATTGTTCTGATTTCACAGTATTCATAAACAGATCAATTGTTTCTCAATGTTCTGATATTAAAATAAGCAAATGGTTCTTCACAGGTAACTTATAAAACAGGCAAATGTTCAGTTTCTATTAGTGTCAAGCTATGAGCGTATAGCCTAAAGTTGGCTTGTTAAAGCCCAGCCTCCAACGGCTCATTCACTTTAAAGAAAGAAAATGATTTTGTTATAATATGATAATCATACAAATATAACTCTATCTATATTCGAACTCACTTAATTTGTGAGTAAATATTATTTTACTTTAACAAATCAATTTATTAATGTTGATTAATATTGCTTTACTTTGTAGATATGAAATAATAATGCTTTATAGCAAGAAAAGCTTATTTTCTTTACAACAAGAATATATTACACAATTAATTTCATTATCTGATTAATTAATTGAGAATCAAAATTTAAAGTGATATTATGATATTGATATCAAAACACAATCATAATTGTAATCGCAACATATTATTCAAAAACTCACCAGAGCCGAACAGATTATTGTAATCACAAATTAAGTCTACACAAGACTTTAATCAAACTCTACACAAGAGTTATAACACAACTTGATTCAGCTCAAACTTTGAGCACCACAAAGTCTACACAAGACTTAAATCACACTCTACACAAGAGTTAACACAAAACGTGTTTCAGCTCGAACTTTGAGCACTACAAAGTCTACACAAGACTTTAATCCAACTCTACACAAGAGTTAAAACAAATGAGCCTAAAAGACTCCGCTGTGGTTATCGCTTAGAGACTATGAGCCTAAAAGACTCCGCTGCCTGGTCTCTTTTGAGACAATGAGCCTAAAAGACTCCGCTGAGTGGTCTCTTTGAGACTATGAGCCTAAAAGACTCCGCTGAGTGGTCTGAAGAAACTGCTCAAAACTCTGGCATTTATAGGCAAAAATCAAGCAAACGAAGCAAAATTCTACCCACACAACCGGATGTTAGTCATATCCGTAAACATCTGAAATTCCTTAAAACTCCCCCAGATTCCATAATCATGGACAACAACAACCCATCCTGATACCGGACATCCTCATATCAAGGATAAATAAATTCGTCAGCCCCATAGTTACGAGATATCAATCAAGCCATACCATAACAAAGTCACTCCCGTAGAATACAGGGATCCTACTTTGCTTATAAGTTTACGGAGAAAACAAGATTGATGCCTTTCTCACAATAACACCCACACTACGTAGTTTAATTGAAACTTCCGGGCCATAGGTGCATGATCTGATACGACCTGTATCAACAAAAGAAGGGTTGTTCCAGAGGGATTACAATAACAACAACAACTAATACTACGACGACGTACATCCTGTCGTAAACTGACGCCTACACGGAAGCATTTCGTTACAGAGGAATACACTCAAATGCTTACATTATACATTGAAAATAACAAATATAATAATACATAACAGAGAGATGATTTACGAGGAAAAAAATACAAGGCCAACATTTTCTGTAGAGAAAAAAAAAGAGGCAATTTTTTATTTTTTTTTTATTTTAAGCTTTTTGCTGACGGATGCGGAGTCGGATGCGGAAGGCCACAGGATGCGGCCGCATCGGATGCCGATGCGGCCGCATTTTCCTGGAGGGACAGATTTGTGAGGAAATGAAGGCTATTGCAGACACTCATTTATTTGAATTATTATTAATTCTACTGTACTAATCAACATAAACCATAAAGAAACTTTTGAGCTATCAACGATCAAAATCGGTCCGGTAATAAAATCTATAGGTCCGCGCAAATGAATCTAGCAACAGGACCGCCAGATGACGATTCCAAAGATCAAATAATCGATCATTATGCCCTATCAGATTTTATAAATAATAATTTGAGTCAACGGGTAATAGTCGTGTATCAATCTGTTAAAAAATAGTTATATAATTCTAAATTTTGCCTGTTATTCTGTGCTCATTGTCAAACATTTAATATGGGCTGTACTGAACAATTTTGAACCCTAAAGATAAATAAAAGATTAGATTCCTTATATTTGCACCACAAGCAAAATGACAATACAATACAATCCCTTTATGGGTCTGATAACCAAAATTGTTATGGGCTACTTGTAGCATTGGAATATTCTCAAACTAGCGCAAATTGTTGACAATTACAACAAGCCCCGTTCGGTCATGATTCAGGAGTGGTCGGACCATAGCAAAATAAATTAGTAGTTAAATCTTACTTAATTAATATTCTGTGGTGTTTAATTGACACATAAGGTGAACAGTACCTAAGGAGCGCCGGTAATTTCTGTCCTTCGTCAGCTTTCGGACTCCCCCCCAGGTCCAGCCAAAGGATATCGTATTCCAAAGTTTTCTAGGGTACCCTAAGTTTTGATTGCAGGCTTCATTGTAAAGCTGTTGGTTCAACATTGTTTTCATCGAACAGCTTCTATTTCACAAGTAGTAAAAACGTATACGTGACCTGAGACCATTTAAGTATAAAATAAACATATGCATAATTGTATGCGAAAAAGTTTACGAGATATGTATTAGTGGAAACCTGCGTTTCATAAGCAACTAAAATGATAAATACAATGTACAAAATATGACGCATACAGTAAACAGTTTATGTATACGCTATATAAACAGATTGAATTCATGACAGAAACAAGACACACAGATGTATCATTGTCACCATCACTCCTGTTTGAAGGGGAATAAAGCATTACAAAAAATCGTACTCAATCCTTTTCTTCTTCTTCGTCTTGTGGAAACCTCCAATATTGTCGACGATCACTCCACAGTTTGTATGGTTTTACATTTTAAACTTGCTAAAACTCTGCACATAATACTAATTTAAAATTAAAAAAAAAACAAAACAAAAAAAAAAAAAAAACAAAAAAAAAAAAAAAAAAAAAAAAAACCCATAGATTAAAAAGTCACGTTGTGAACCCTAGCAATCGCGTGAAGGCATGTTGGCAACCGTTTTCAGCCACTTCAGCTGGGAGGCTATTCCATAGTCGGGCAGTGGAAGGGAAAAACGAATACATGTGGGCGTCTGTTTTTGATGTTGGGATGGTTACTCTTGCTGTGTGTCCCCTCGTATTTCTTGTGCCAATATCTTTGATGTCGTTTGGAAGTTTAAGGCACGAATTTTTGTAGTAGATCTTGTGGAACAATTTAAGTTTATCTATCTTTCTTCTCTTTTCCAGAGGTTCAAGGCCAGTCCGTTGTGATACTTCAGACGCACTTGAGAAAGGATCGAATATGTTTGTGATGCGTCTTGCTGTTTTTCTTTGGATGTTTTCTATGATGTCGATGTTTTTCTTTGTATATGGGTCCCAAATTGAGCTGCCATACTCCAAAATTGGTCTAACAATAGTTTTAAAAGCAAGGGTTTGAGTTGTGATTGGGCCTCTTTTTAAATTGCGGGTGATGTAAGCGCTTGTTTGATTTGCCTTTGAAGCCAGGTGACATATATGTGATCATTCCATTTGAGGTTTTTAGCAAACTCAATGCCAAGGTATTTTGCTGCCTTTACATGTTCCAGGTTTTGACCATGAAGTTGGTATTCAAATGTAATAGGTGCTTTCTTATTTGTGATGGTTAGAACATTGCACTTTGATACTTTGGAATAGTATCCTCGTATTTAGGTACTAAAATATGAGAAATCGTACCGGTTGGCAGGTCTGGAAAACTTATGACAAAGACAATTAGTTCGGAGCAATCTTTCTGTGCGTTTTTGAATTCTCACTTTATTTATACGGCTTTTGACTTTTGGGTATGACTATGACGCTCTACCTCTGTCCTGTAGATTCGAGTCCCCTTGTATTGTAGGCGGCACACATGTGAGTCCCCGGAAAAGGCTATTTACTCACATTCTCTAACCATAATCGTGTATAAAGCGGAGTATCTGTAATTGGTCAGTAACAGTGAACAGCGTTGTATCTGTCGAAAAAAAAAGAATCAAATAGTAATAGCGCGTTATGTGTCATGTTTAATCTTACAACAGTCTTGCTGTAGGATTCGGATCCCTTGTTCAGCACTTTGAGCACATTTAGTGGATATTGCTCTGCATATGCTTTTTTATTCAGAATAACGTTTCGTTTTCATATCAATTGTTTCGCCACAACTGATTAAAACCTACTTCGAAAAATAAATATATATAAAAATTACTTTCATTCAGAAGTTTTGTTTTTTTTTTAAATCATTCCCGCCCACTCCATAATTAGAACATAAATTGGATTGCTTCCCTTGGTGCTTGATCAGTACATAAGGCTGACACGGTGGAATCTTTCTAGATTGGCGGCCATTTTGTCATCTGTCCCCAAGACCAACCGCTAGCCTTTCATTTCTCTTTCGATTTCGATGTTCTTCCTCTAGGTCTCCAGCGGGCGGCCTCATCTTTTCTTTCCCTGGGGGTCCAGCGAGGGCTATCTGGGAATGATGCCATGTCCAGTCCACTTCCACAATGGGATTTGGGTACCAGTTCATTTCCTACTGATATCCTCTTCCTATAGTCCCAGGTTCACTCCCCACTGGTGTGCAATTCCCCGAGTCCCCGGTTCATTCCCCCTGGGTGCCCACTCCCATAACTTTCGACGATTTCGGTATGTTTCGAAAAAAAAGAACCCTTCTGAGCTCACTCTCCACTGGTATCTACCCCTCGTGGTCCCAGGTTCAATTCCCATTGGTGCCCACTTCCTACAGTGTCATGTTCATTCTCCTCTGGTAACCCAAATCCCATAGTCCGGCTTCAATTCCCACTGGTATCGACCTCCCATAGTCCCAGGTACATTTCCCATGTAGATTCCAAGAACATATTACCATTAGTCTAGTGTTCTAACTTTTGAATTCAGCGGTATTGTATCTGTTTCGTAGCCGAAATATACCTAGTTCGAATATTCACCGCGTTAAGTGGCTCAAAGCAATCCACATCTCCCTCGCTCAATTTGCGGTTTTGAGCTGCGGCTGACACCTGGGTTATTCCAGTCTTTCCTTGGAATAGACCCAAAGACAAATACACTGTATCCGCTTGGGGATGAATAAAGAGAACCATAATATGTTATTTATTTTATTGAACGCAATATCGGAAAGGAGATATGGTTGGGAGAGTGTGGCAGCAGAAATGAAGAAGGCGAAGATATTGTAAGATTTGCAACAAGGAAGGATATGGCGACAAACAAGGATGTAATGAAAGTAGATGAATATAAGCAGGCAAAGAAAGAAGCAAAAAGACCCGTTGCAAAAGCAAAGTCTGAGACATTCAAAGATATGTATGAGCAATTAGAAAGTAAAGAAGGCCAGAGAATCAGAGAAATAGTTTCAGAATAGCAAAACCGAAGGACAAGAATAGGAGAGATATAGGCTACAACATATTAAGATGATCAAATACGAGAATGGAAGAATATTGGGCAAAGATGAAGAGATTCGAGCAAGATGGAAAACAAACTACGAACACCTCATGAATGAATAGAATGACAGGGAGAGGAAAAGTGAAGTTATCATACAATTACAACCTAAAGAGAATATAGTAGATGCGATAAGCAAGAACGAGGTGTCGGATGAAGTGCGCAAGATGAAAAGGCGGAAAGCACTTGGACCAGACGAGATACCAGCAGAAATTTGGAAATCACTTGGAGATGAAGGGTTAAATTTCCTGGTATGGTTATTCAACGACATCTTACAGAAAGAGAAAATGCCATAAGAATGGGCAAAAAGTACGTTGGTTTCCATATACAAAAATAAAGATGGTCAAGAATGTGGCAACAACAGGGGCATCAAGTTATAGATTTGTTGCTGGTAAAAGTACAACAGATGCTATATTTGCTCTAAAAGTGACCGCAGAGGAGTATAGAGAAAGGCAAAGAGAATTACATTAGGTAAGTTTGACCAGAATCGACGTTGTGGGTTCGAATCCTGGTAATGTCACTTTTTTTTTTTTAATTCCGTCTTCTTTTTACAGAACGTTGAAAGGGACAAATGTCCCATCCATCCTCCCCCCACCTCTTATTTTTATTTTTTTTATTAAACTCTCTCTCTCTCTCTCTCTCTCTCTCTCTCTTCTCTCTCTCTCTCTCTCTCTCTCTCTCTCTCTCTCTCTCTCTCTCTCTCTCTCTCTTGGTTTTTTTCTCGTTTCTAGCAAATATATTCGTACCCACTCCGATCTCAAATAGTGTCTAAAAAGAATAAATAATTAAAAAGCAAACAAACAGAAATATTCAAAGAGCGACCAAATGGTCAGATAGAGGAGAAAAAAAAAACAATAATTGTTTTAAAAATAAAAACAATTTAAGAAATTCATGCTCAGAAACGGAACATTTACATAAAGGTTTAGTTTAGCAAACAAAAAAACTCTTAAGGTTTAGGTCAAAATATATTTTTTAAAAAGAGAGATTTCCCTCGGAGCAGGGAATAGTGTTAATAATAATAATAATAATAATAATAATAATAATAATAATAATAATAATAATAATAATAATAATAATAATAATAATAATAATAATAATAATCATAATAATAATAATAATAATAATAAGTTATAATGATAATAGTAATAATAATAATAATAATAATAATGATAATAATAATAAGTTATAATGATAATAGTAATAATAATAATAATGATAATAATGATAATAATAATAATAATAAAAATAATAATAATAATAATAATAATAATAATAATAATAATAATAATAATAATAATAATAATAATAATAATAATAATAGTAATAGTATGATAATAAGAGTATTAATAATAGAAATAATATTATTATTGATAATAATATAATAATGATTATGATGGTAATAGTAATAATAATAACAATTATTATTATTATTATTATTTATTATTATTATTATTATTATTATTATTATTATTATTATTATTATTATTATTATTATTATTATTATTATTATTATCAATATTATTATTATTATCATCATCATCATTTGACCAAAAAAAAAAAACAATAATAGATCTAGAGCAAATTAAATAATGAAATAATATTATCGGAGAAATAAAAAATTCAACTGATTAAAAAAAAACTCTTGCTCGGAACAAAAGTGAAAACAATGAACATCAATTGGGAAGAAAGGAAGAAAAAGTAAAAAATAAAAAAAAGGGTGTGTGTGGGGGGGGGGGGGGGGGGGGGGGGGGGTCGGTCGCGACTGGTCCGAATTTGTGCAGCTAAAAGAAGTAAAATGAAAGGTGACCTAACCCACTGAGCTGTCTATCCACACCGCTATCGGAATATCTTAAATTTATATATGAGCTAAACATATTTCCACCATTTTTGCTTCCTTGTTTTGGTATTTATTTTTATCTCTGATTCGAATAAAAATATGTTGTTGGATCTAGTTTTGTGGACGTGTGATACTAAATTGTATTGTCTTGTGCGAAGGAGACAGGAAAATAACAGGTGTCGGTTTTGGGCTTTGGGGCGAACAACACCATGGCCCAGGAATTCGTCCGCGAAATAAAAAATAATTCCCGGTCATCCCCAAAATTGTGGCCAGAATGAGCAGATTATAGAAACAAGAGATGATCAATAAAGTTAACAGATAGGTAGGTAGTGAAAATTTAAATGGTTGGTGGACTATGAACCGATTTGATGATTAACAACTTTCTTCCTGGTTGAAAATAAAAAGTCGAATTGCCAGTTTGACGTTTTCAGTTCAACAGTAACAAAAGAAATTTCATTGATCCATTTCCTTTAAAATAATTTTTTTAAAAGAGCTGGATTTGATATTTGATCACTATTTACTTTCATCTTGTGTTAAATATCGATATATTTACTGTTTTGGGACACAACCACTAGTATTTTTTCCAGAATATTTGGTATTTTTCATGCCTAGTTTGGCATTTTGCATAAAATCTTTTTGCCCACTTGCTTCATGCGTCTGGGGATAACCAATTTTCGTTATCCCCAGACACCTGTCTGGGGATAACAAAAATTGGTTATCCCTGGGGATAACCAATTTTCATTGACAGCCTATAATTTATTTACCTACTCTGCTATAAAAATGAGCATCACAAGTATGATCAATCTACAGTGGACTCCGGATAAGACGATGCCCAGGGGAACCGAGAAAAAAATCGACTTATCCGAAAATCAACTTAACCGGAGTGTAACCAAATGAGCAAAAACGCATGTGAACAAGGCAAACCAATCAAGAATATGTATGTCCCTTCATATCGCGCGGTCTCTGTAGTGGTCATCAGAGGCTCCTACCCCCAATAGCCCCATAGAGGAATCAGAATACATAAAAATCGGAATTTGAGATAAAAAAGCGGAATCAACTTACTGTTATTGACTATGACATGCTTTGCAGCAGAAAATGTAATAGACAATCCAAAAGTACTCAAATTATTAAAAATATAAAATGTGTAAAAATGTACAGATTGTGTAAAGACTAAGAATGGTGTCAAATAATAATAGAGAACACATAGGTCCTGGCCGTCTGAGAGCAAAGCATTGAACGGATGGATTTAACCTTGTCAGGACTCTTCCCCCCCCCCACACACACACACCTAAACAAACAAACGCACGTGCCGGTACACACACACACACACACACACACACACTTACACAGGGCTAAAATTAAATAGGGAAAGAAGCTGACCGTACTCAATAATATTATTACGGAATGAAGCCAACATATAATATTACCAAGGTCATTGACCTCACAAATTGGAGTCACCATAATAATAATAATACTTCGGTCAACCCCCCCCCCCCTCCCAGACAGCACACACTTTGAAGGGACTAATCAGACACACAAAATGTGTGTTGATTGACCATAGGAGATGCTGACGAAATAAGCCATAGCTCACTTTTTTTTTCACTACAGACTTTTTTTTTTTTTTAATGTTCCTCGATTGGAAAGGTGAAAATTCCGGTACCAATTAAGTGAAATTTTTCCGCGAAAAGCGGAAAGGTAGGAGCCTCTAGGTCAAGGTCATGCTTCTTGTAAATCGTCGAGACAGAAATAGCCGGTATGCCAATTTCCTATGCGATGATTTTCTGTCGCATGCCAGACTTTCCAAATGCATCGAATCTTCCTTTTCCGCGATAGGTTTGCCATTGTAGTTGTAGACTTGATTTGAATTCTTGATAAAATTGATACTAATTAAGAGGGCCATTACATAGGATTGCCTGGGATTAGAACCCAAAAAAAATCTTGAACTTGAAGTTGCGACAATGTAAAATTTGAGATGGAGAAATTAAAGTTATTCAATACTGCTTATGTACATTGAACACGGACGTCAGGCAAAGCACCTACATCACATCGATGTGCGCCAATCGTTCGCGGATATTCTTAACCACTGAAAATTCTTACTAGTAGCTTTTTTTAACCAATGGAAATACTTGTTTATTTGTACTTTTATTGTAGTCATGAGTGATAAGAACATCGACTTAAGCGACATCGACTTATGTGGAGTTTTTTTTTTTTTTTACTAATGTTATATAGGAAGAAGGGGGAGGGACCAAGAAAAAAAATCGACTTGGGTAAAAATCGACTTAGGCAACGTCGACGTATCCAGAGTGCACTGTATTTAGTCGTTAGTTACATGACGTCAAAGCTGGAATAATTTCTTACATTAATTGGTAAGCAAAAAAAATTCTAAGTTCTTGGAAAATGAACTTGCTCTTGTATGGATTTTCAAAATTTAAAAAGTGTTTTCCATGACTATCAGAATGCTTCATGATTATAGTAAGAAAAGTCAGTTTTAAATATTTTTAAATGTCTCTTGTGGTACCTAATGTAATTCTCTTTGCCTTTCTCTATACTCCTCTGCGGTCACTTTTAGAGCAAATATAGCATCTGTTGTACTTTTACCAGCAACAAATCTAATGATTTAAACTTTTGAGAAATTTTTTTAAAGAATTACTTCGAATAAACGGATAAAGTTGAAGATTTGAACAGGGAACTTTTTACCCCCGCGAGGGAGAAAACTTAACCAGTTCCCATAACATCTCCCGAGGGAGTGTTAACTCATATTATTAACACTGTGAAAGTGGTGCTTAATGATTTAAACTTTTGAGGTAAAAATTCTAATTACTTCAAATAAACAATGGAACCAGATAAAGTTGAAGATTTGAATAGGGAACTTTCTACCCCCGCGGGGGAGAAAACTAAAACAGTTCCCATAACATCTCCCGAGGGAGTGTTAACTCATACAAAAAACCCAATTTCTTCTCCCGCGGGAGAGAAAAAGAGGGGTAAATATGGGGAATGCAAAAAAGACAGTAGAACATACCATAAAAGGAAATTAGAACCTAAAACAAAAACAATTGGAAATGAGACAATTAATGAGGGGCCATCACATTCGGTAAGCAAGGAAACCCACGCTAAAACCCACGCCTCAAATTCGGAATTGGGACAACTAATTGTGGAAGGCTTCAAGTCACTGACGCATCTATTAATGACTAATCACGACTCCAGTGAGCCGTCGTCAAAGAAACAAAAACCGAATGAGATCGAAAAGGGGGGAAAAGTCACGCACACTATAACCGCGACCAGCGACCTCGACGAATTAGAGATTCTCGAAAATGATATGGTATACGAAGATGAGAAAGAAAAAGAGGTGGAAGAAAGTGAGGACGAAGATGAAATTGATAATGAAATAAAAGAACTGGAACAGTTTTTTAATGTACCGGAATCGTTTGGTGAAGACATTCACGAATCGGTGGCAAAGATAGTCAATAATGGAGTGTGCGATAATGTCAACAGGGGAAAAATCAAGAAAGTGTTGGATAAACACCTTTGCCCTAAAAACACCCCCAACCTCAGAGTCCCTCGAATTAACCCTCAAGTATGGCGTTAATGAGCAAAAGTTTAACCATAACGGCTAAACTGCTGAGCGACTTAGTTAAAAGGAGCCAGGAAAAGGACAATAAGAGGGTAATAGAGGTCAAAGCAATGACTCCATTAGTCACGGATTTGTTAAGAGTGGGATCAGCTGTATATACGAATTGCAGCCAAATTCGAAAAGAAGCACTTAAGCCTTTTCTGAATGAAGAATGTAAAGAATTGTGCAAACCGAAAGAAAGCACATCAACGGAGTTCCTTTTTGGAGATAATTTAGACGAAAGCATTAAGACAATTAATGATACCCACAAGCTTTCGAAAGCCGTGACAAAACCTGGCACGTTCCACTTTGATGGAAAACCAAAAAATGGTCAAGGGAGGATGCCTTACCCCTCACCATCCCGAACCCACAAAAGCAGAGGGGGGAGAAGATGGCGACCGATAACAAGAGGAGGACGGGGAGGAAGGAAACCCTTCTCACAGAACCAAATTTAACTTTAGGACAACAAGGACAAGTGAGGGGAAAAGAAGACAATAGCGTAAGTTTAGAATTTAAAAATACTATAGACAATTTCACAGGGGGAAAAAACAAAATTATATATACAGAAATGGCAGGAAATCACTAAAGACCAGTGGGTGTTAAACCAAATTAGGGGAGTTTACCCAGAACTTTATTTTACCCCTGTGCAAACTTTTATCCCAAAAAGCATAACATTTTCAGAACAGGAAAGAATACTAATTGAAAGAGAAGTTAGAGAATTAAAAGAGAAAAATATTATCCAAGCAGTCAGGGATGACGAAGATAACCAGAATCAATTTTATTCTAATATATTCGCTAGAACTAAAAGTAAGGGGAACCTTAGAATTATTCTCAACCTTAAGCATTTCAATAAATACGTTAAATATACACATTTTAAAATGAGCAGTCTTCAAGAGGCAATATATTCATTTCAGGAACAATACTTTGCTTGTTCCTGTGACTTAAAAGATGCTTATTTCAGTATTGCACTACATGAGAAAGCTAGAAAATTTTTCTGATTTATGTTTTCAGGGGAAAAGTTCGAGTTCACTTCACTCGTAATGGGTTTCACTGATGCTCCGCGGATTTTTACAAAAATCACAAAACCAGTACTTGCTCGCCTGAGAGACGAAAACATTATCATAATTATGTATATAGACGATGCCCTCATATTGGGGAGAACATATTTGGATTGTTTACGAGCTTGTAACAGAGTTTGTAAGCTATTTGATGAACTAGGCTTCACTATAAATACCAACAAGTCTTGCCTTATACCAACCCAAGAGATTACATATTTAGGGTTTGTCTTAAATTCAAAGACAATGACCATTAGACCAACAGAGGAAAAGATTAAAAAAATTAAAAATCTTTCTGATCGTTACATTCGTGAAGAATTTATTACCATCAGAAAATTAGCGGAAATCATAGGAACACTAGTTGCAGTTTGCCCTGGTAACGAATATGGAAATGTGTTTTATAAAAGATTGGAGATTTATAAAAAGTCGTTAGCAAAAAATAAGGGTAATTTCGATAAGATTATCGTTTTAACAGAGGCTATAAAAGAAGCATTAGGTACCACAAGAGACATTTAAAAATATTTAAAACTGACTTTTCTTACTATAACCATGAAGCATTCTGATAGTCATGGAAAACACTTTTTAAATTTTGAAAATCCATACAAGAGCAAGTTCATTTTCCAAGAACTTAGAATTTTTTTTGCTTACCAATTGATGTAAGAAATTATTCCAGCTTTGACGTCATGTAACTAACGACTAAATACAGTGCACTCTGGATACGTCGACGTTGCCTAAGTCGATTTTTACCCAAGTCGATTTTTTTTTCTTGGTCCCTCCCCCTTCTTCCTATATAACATTAGTAAAAAAAAAAAACTCCACATAAGTCGATGTCGCTTAAGTCGATGTTCTTATCACTCATGACTACAATAAAAGTACAAATAAACAAGTATTTCCATTGGTTAAAAAAAGCTACTAGTAAGAATTTTCAGTGGTTAAGAATATCCGCGAACGAGTGGCGCACATCGATGTGATGTAGGTGCTTTGCCTGACGTCCGTGTTCAATGTACATAAGCAGTATTGAATAACTTTAATTTCTCCATCTCAAATTTTACATTGTCGCAACTTCAAGTTCAAGATTTTTTTTGGGTTCTAATCCCAGGCAATCCTATGTAATGGCCCTCTTAATTAGTATCAATTTTATCAAGAATTCAAATCAAGTCTACAACTACAATGGCAAACCTATCGCGGAAAAGGAAGATTCGATGCATTTGGAAAGTCTGGCATGCGACAGAAAATCATCGCATAGGAAATTGGCATACCGGCTATTTCTGTCTCGACGATTTACAAGAAGCATGACCTTGACCTAGAGGCTCCTACCTTTCCAACTACGACTAAACCATTCGGCCATGACACCCACCTCGAAGTCGACGCATATTGTGTATATGTAGTAACAACTGATTTTAATGTTGGTTAATTTTTTGTTTTTATAGATATTTCATTAACTTTCCTTATTTCTATGTGCATTTGAAAACATTCCATATTCTGGGATGTGGATAATTGTTTAAAAGAGCGGAGTTTCAAATATGCGTCTGGGGATAATGAAAATTCGTTATCCCCAGACAGGTGTCTGGGGATAACGAATTTTTATTATCCCCAGACAGGTGTCTGGGGATAATCACAGCGAAAATTGTAACAAGATTTGAACCAGACACATATTTTTTCCTAAATCTACAGTCTGTTGAAAATTCCCCAAAACACTCGCGAAAGTAAATGTTTTGGCCTCCAGCATGACGAAATAGCATATTCCATATACTATATTAACATAATGATTACAGGTAGTGAGTACTCCAGGGAAGAGATCCAATTTTTCTCGGACATTTTCTTCAAATGGTCTTTGAAAAATAAAGAAGTGAACATCAGGAAACACGCAATTTTGCATGTTGGCAGAAAAAAAAAGCTATAATCACGAGCAAAACGTATAAAATTTTAATATCTCTCAAAATAATGAAGACAGAAGAAAATTATCCCACGTTCCAGGAAACCGGACCTGCTGAATTAAAAAATCATCTTAACTTTTTGGTAAAGTCAATATTTCCTTCTCAAAATTCAACATTAAATCACGAATGATAAGCACAATGTTCGAACCAGCAGCATAAAATAATAAATAGCCTCTTAAGAAACCCCTATAATCTCAAGACATAATGTTTTTACTTCCGCAACGTCTGTTTTCACTTCCATTCTACTTTATGGACTTGTCTGGTAATTATATTGCTTGGTTTTGCCTTGGCCCTCTCTGGGACCCTTAACCGAAAGGGTGAAGTAAAAGTAAAATGTATTATTCCTATAATGGGGGATGATTTTTCCACTGTAAATCGTCTCTTTGTCCTTTATTAGGAGGCTATCGATATATACGTTGGCAGTAGAGTGCTTTCCTCTTATACGGAATCAAGCGCTTGTGCCCAGTACCACCCCAAAGTCCTTTAGCGCCTTAAGGTCTATGACGCGTGACTGTATCCTGATTTATATGCTACTGAATGAACTGCTACCCTTTAGATAGGACGCTAGTTTGAAATAAAGTACTTTTGGCCACACACAACCTGAAGACCTAGCCACCGGATTATTTATGATTAACGTCCCTTTGCTTGAGAGGAGAGTATTGTACGAACTGAGGTATCGCAAATCTCACCAAAACCAAAACTGGAAAAAAGATCTCTTTATTTGCTTCTTTTCTCGACTTAATTTACATCTCTTCCCGATTTAAAACAAAAACATACAAAAAAACCCAAAAAAAAAACAAACAAACAAAAAAAAAAAAACAAATAAATACACGTTACCCTACAATCCATTTTGATGCAGGCTTATTTCGTAAAGAATTATGTATTATTTAACTTCTACAGATATACTGCTTCATTATCCACTAGTAACTTTTGTTGTTCCTATACATAGTCTATCACTATCATGAAAGCATCAGAAGAAAAAGTACTGTTAGAAAACGAAGTGGCACTTCGAAGTCTTATTTCTCCGATCTTATAACCATTACAAGTACCACTTTTCCCAAATAAAATAAACAATAGCAATGCTTTTTCAATTTTCTAGCACATTGGGACGAATCATTGTGTGTCTTTTGTCTATTTATAAACTACAAGTAGTGTGTATTCCTATGCAGTTGTTTTTAAAACGACATTACACCTTTGACCGTAAAAATCTACTTCAGTTCTAACAAGGTCAAAAAACCATTTTGTCATAGCAACAACATGGCCGTCATGAGTGGAGAGTGTGTGTATAAATTCGTCCCGTGTTTTTTGTTTAGCAATAAATAAGCATCGAGAGACAAACCAGATATGCAAAAAATTACATGTATAAATTGATAAAAACAAAACGTCCTTCAATGAAAATCAAGGCTAGAAAGTCATCCAAAAAAAGATTACACGTTAATAAAGACCGGATAATTCGAAAATTAAACGAACTCACCTGTGATGTTTAATTGAAACTCTGACGAGTCCCAATTCCGAATGGGGAACAAATGAATAATCACGCCGTGACTGTCAGGCTTTAACGCGTCAGAACAGAAATACGGAACAAATGAAACGGGATGGGACACATACATACAAGTATAATCTATAACACTATTATATTATAGTCTAATGAGTTTAGATGATATTTACCAATGGGTGGGCATTTGTTCCCCATTCGGAATTGGGACTCGTCAGAGTTTCAATTAAACATCACAGGTGAGTTCGTTTAATTTTCGAACTCTACCTCGTACCCCAATTCCGAATTGGGTTACAAATGAAGCTTTAAAGCGTTTGTCTGTTATGACGTAAATTACGAAATCCACGTAGCACTACTCACTTGTTATCTATCCAGTACTGCCCTATTGAAATCCTTTTTCGTTCTTTCCACTGGCTCATGATAAAATTTTGTAAATGTGGTCTCTGACCTCCATCCTCCCGCTTTCAGTATTACATATATCAAGTGGAACTCCTTTTGTGGCCCCTTTGCTAGTAGATGCTGCCCGGGTGGAATGGGGCTTAAAAATACTGATATCAATGCCCGCTAACTCCATTGTCTTTTTTGTCCATCTCCTCAGGGTATCTCTAGAGATTGCTTCATGTGGCGGTTTTAGGTGTATGAATAATTGTTTAGAATTTCTTATAGATTTGGTTCTCTGAATATATTCTTTTATATAAGTAACAGTGCAAATTCTTCTATCTGGAGGATACGCTTTAAGCGTAAGATCGGATAAGTGGTGATGCGGGGTTGAAGTCTTTAATAAGGTGTGAATTTTAAAATTGATTTTGTTAAGTTTTATTTCCATTTCGTCTATTCGACACTATAAAATTGTTTGTCCTCTCTGTCCAGTTGTGAGAAGCATAAGCATGTTAGTTTTGTAACTTAGGTCTTTGAGGCTTAAGGATTTACAGGGGGACAATTTTTTCAGGAAGTCCAAAACTATATTAGGGTCCCATGTAGACACTGTCCTAGGTAAACTTGGAGCTTGGTGAAATATTCCTTTTAGATATCGCCTGATCATGGGGTGACTACCAATTGAATTGTTTTCAGATTCTAATATGTCCAAACTGGCAATTGCTGATCTAGCTAAACATAAACTATTGTATCCCAATCCCGTCGAGTAAAGTTCGTGTAAGAATTTTAGTAGTGTTGATGCCAACGGCGGAAAGGGATTTTGACTGATTTTATTACAAAATACAAGCCATTTCCTGATGTATGTAGTATATTGTTTTCTGGTATTTCGTCGCCATGAATTGATAATGATTTCACTAATTTCTTCTGAAATGTTTGCACTTTGGAGAATTTCCCGGACAAGGGGCAGGCTATCATTCTGCTGTTGTGTAATATGGGGTGAACCTTCTGTTTTGTTACTGGATGATGAAGAAGGTTGGCTTTCTTTGGTAATAGGGGTGGAACATCTGTCAATAAGTTTATGAGTTTTGGAAACCATGGCTGTGATTTCCAAACCGGAACAATCATGACACAATCCACTTTTTCGGCTTCTATTTTTTGTAGGATTCTGATAATTAGATTAAAAGGAGGGAAAATATAAGCATATAAATGAGGCCAAGAAAATGAAAAAGCATTTATTCTCCATGCGTCTGCATCTTTTTTTCCATGAGACATACTGTTCTACTTTATGATTTATTCTACTAGCAAATAAGTCAACCTGGAAGGGCCCATATTCTGTGTTAATGTCGTCAAAGACAGATTTCTCTAGAGACCACTCGGTTTCAAGCCCTTTTTCTCTACTAGCTTTGTCCGCTTCAGTATTCTCTTTTCCTGGTATGTGTACAGCTGTGACTGTCATATTTCGCTCTATACACCATAACCATAATTCTCTGGTTATATTATTGCATTCTTCTTTCATGCTGCCTTTTTTGTTAATACATGATACAGCTGTCGTATTGTCGCAAAATAAAGTAATCTTAGAGTGGCCTTTATAATCAGAAGAAAATGCTTTCAAAGTGAGAAGAGCCGCTTTCAATTCAAGACAATTTATATGCCATCTTCTTTCTTCTTCTGACCATAAACCTCCAGTTCTAACTCCTGCACATTCTCCACTCCATCCAGTATTACTGGCATCTGATGTTAAGATTAATCCTTCGGGTTGTGGTCCTATCTTAATTGGGTAACTGCCCACCATAGAAAGCCACCATTTTAAATCTTCTTTTATAGCCTCTGTTAAAACGATAATCTTATCGAAATTACCCTTATTTTTTGCTAACGACTTTTTATAAATCTCCAATCTTTTATAAAACACATTTCCATATTCGTTACCAGGGCAAACTGCAACTAGTGTTCCTATGATTTCCGCTAATTTTCTGATGGTAATAAATTCTTCACGAATGTAACGATCAGAAAGATTTTTAATTTTTTTAATCTTTTCCTCTGTTGGTCTAATGGTCATTGTCTTTGAATTTAAGACAAACCCTAAATATGTAATCTCTTGGGTTGGTATAAGGCAAGACTTGTTGGTATTTATAGTGAAGCCTAGTTCATCAAATAGCTTACAAACTCTGTTACAAGCTCGTAAACAATCCAAATATGTTCTCCCCAATATGAGGGCATCGTCTATATACATAATTATGATAATGTTTTCGTCTCTCAGGCGAGCAAGTACTGGTTTTGTGATTTTTGTAAAAATCCGCGGAGCATCAGTGAAACCCATTACGAGTGAAGTGAACTCGAACTTTTCCCCTGAAAACATAAATCAGAAAAATTTTCTAGCTTTCTCATGTAGTGCAATACTGAAATAAGCATCTTTTAAGTCACAGGAACAAGCAAAGTATTGTTCCTGAAATGAATATATTGCCTCTTGAAGACTGCTCATTTTAAAATGTGTATATTTAACGTATTTATTGAAATGCTTAAGGTTGAGAATAATTCTAAGGTTCCCCTTACTTTTAGTTCTAGCGAATATATTAGAATAAAATTGATTCTGGTTATCTTCGTCATCCCTGACTGCTTGGATAATATTTTTCTCTTTTAATTCTCTAACTTCTCTTTCAATTAGTATTCTTTCCTGTTCTGAAAATGTTATGCTTTTTGGGATAAAAGTTTGCACAGGGGTAAAATAAAGTTCTGGGTAAACTCCCCTAATTTGGTTTAACACCCACTGGTCTTTAGTGATTTCCTGCCATTTCTGTATATATAATTTTGTTTTTCCCCCTGTGAAATTGTCTATAGTATTTTTAAATTCTAAACTTACGCTATTGTCTTCTTTTCCCCTCACTTGTCCTTGTTGTCCTAAAGTTAAATTTGGTTCTGTGAGAAGGGTTTCCTTCCTCCCCGTCCTCCTCTTGTTATCGGTCGCCATCTTCTCCCCCTCTGCTTTTGTGGGTTCGGGATGGTGAGGGGTAAGGCATCCTCCCTTGACCATTTTTTGGTTTTCCATCAAAGTGGAACGTGCCAGGTTTTGTCACGGCTTTCGAAAGCTTGTGGGTATCATTAATTGTCTTAATGCTTTCGTCTAAATTATCTCCAAAAAGGAACTCCGTTGATGTGCTTTCTTTCGGTTTGCACAATTCTTTACATTCTTCATTCAGAAAAGGCTTAAGTGCTTCTTTTCGAATTTGGCTGCAATTCGTATATACAGCTGATCCCACTCTTAACAAATCCGTGACTAATGGAGTCATTGCTTTGACCTCTATTACCCTCTTATTGTCCTTTTCCTGGCTCCTTTTAACTAAGTCGCTCAGCAGTTTAGCCGTTATGGTTAAACTTTTGCTCATTAACGCCATACTTGAGGGTTAATTCGAGGGACTCTGAGGTTGGGGGTGTTTTTTAGGGCAAAGGTGTTTATCCAACACTTTCTTGATTTTTCCCCTGTTGACATTATCGCACACTCCATTATTGACTATCTTTGCCACCGATTCGTGAATGTCTTCACCAAACGATTCCGGTACATTAAAAAACTGTTCCAGTTCTTTTATTTCATTATCAATTTCATCTTCGTCCTCACTTTCTTCCACCTCTTTTTCTTTCTCATCTTCGTATACCATATCATTTTCGAGAATCTCTAATTCGTCGAGGTCGCTGGTCGCGGTTATAGTGTGCGTGACTTTTCCCCCCTTTTCGATCTCATTCGGTTTTTGTTTCTTTGACGACGGCTCACTGGAGTCGTGATTAGTCATTAATAGATGCGTCAGTGACTTGAAGCCTTCCACAATTAGTTGTCCCAATTCCGAATTTGAGGCGTGGGTTTTAGCGTGGGTTTCCTTGCTTACCGAATGTGATGGCCCCTCATTAATTGTCTCATTTCCAATTGTTTTTGTTTTAGGTTCTAATTTCCTTTTATGGTATGTTCTACTGTCTTTTTTGCATTCCCCATATTTACCCCTCTTTTTCTCTCCCGCGGGAGAAGAAATTGGGTTTTTTGTATGAGTTAACACTCCCTCGGGAGATGTTATGGGAACTGTTTTAGTTTTCTCCCCCGCGGGGGTAGAAAGTTCCCTATTCAAATCTTCAACTTTATCTGGTTCCATTGTTTATTTGAAGTAATTAGAATTTTTACCTCAAAAGTTTAAATCATTAAGCACCACTTTCACAGTGTTAATAATATGAGTTAACACTCCCTCGGGAGATGTTATGGGAACTGGTTAAGTTTTCTCCCTCGCGGGGGTAAAAAGTTCCCTGTTCAAATCTTCAACTTTATCCGTTTATTCGAAGTAATTCTTTAAAAAATTTTCTCAAAAGTTTAAATCATTAAGCACCACTTTCACAGTTCTTAATAATATATTCCACTGGGAATTGATATGTCACAGGTCTAATAACAGATTAAAAATCCAATAAGAATAAGGAAAATTAACACAATGGTTTGCATTTAATAGACAAAACAAGACGCGTCCAGCCTTCTTGACAGTCACGGCGTGATTCTTCATTTGTAACCCAATTCGGAATTGGGGTACGAGGTAGAGATGAGGGTTTTTATTAGGCTGTTCCACCATTAAAACATACCCACTTACCGACCCGAGTTATCAATTGAAATTACAACATTTATCGTATCATTTTGTTTTAAACTATCTAAAACATAAACTATGAAGGTACTTTAATACAATATTCATGTGGTTTTCGTGAACTCTTTTCTTTTTGTCAATAATTTGACATCTCATTCTCACGGCATTTTGAGTGCTACAAACTACAATGAGGTGTAAAAAAAATCCGATAACACCCAAAGCTGAAAACTGAAAACAAGGATTTGGTGGGCTTTTTTAAAATGCGATACCTCGGCCATGAAACAACCTTCATTAAAACAAATTGGTAAAATAGAGATAAGATGTTTCTCTTTTAGATAGACTCGGATCAAAATTTATATCAATAATATGTCGGGATTTTTAGCTGCTGTGTAAAGTTTTAAAACGGCATTTTTGAACCTTTAATGTCCATGTTTTTATTTTTGAAGTGGTATAGGAATAAAGCTGAAACCTTCCTCTTTAAGACGATACCAAATTTAGCTCTGTACGTTTTTTAATGGCCGAGGTGTGAATGGTTGAATGACCCGAGTTAAAAAGAGTCCTTTTCTCGACGCGTGACGCAAAATATATAGGTTTTTTTTTCTGCCACAAAAATGACGTCTATTGTGGTACCTAATTACATGGTGTGTTCATTGACCTGGAGAAAGCATGTGATGGGTACCAAGAGCAGAAATGTGATACTGCCTAAGAGCAAAGGGGGTAACGGAGAAATACAGTATATCAAGGTTATCTAACACATGTACAAAGGAAAAAAAAAACAGTGGTAAGGACAGCTGTTGGCTCAACTGATCCATTCAATTTAATATAAGAGTTGGATTGAACCAGGGATCTGCTCTCGGCCCAATGCTGTTAGCAATAGTAATGGGTGCACTCACAACCCAGTCGGCGAGAGGCACCGTGGAATATGATGTACGCGGATGACGTAGTACTTTTGAATGATACAAAAGCTGAGGCGGAAAAGAAACTGGAGGATTGGATCCGGGTGTCGGAAAGGAGGGGATTAAGGGTAAGCAGATCGAAGACAGAGTATTTGTGCATCGGGAACAGAGAGCAGGACCACCAATAAAGATAGGAGAAGAGGATGTGCCAGAGACAAACCAATTCAAATAATGTACTTAGGAGCAACTGTTTTTGTTTGTTTTTAAGGGTTTTACGGCGCTTGCAACACATTAAGATCATATCAGCACCAGTAAAAAGAAAGAAAATGAGATAGTCAAAAGTTCTAGAATTACAATTAAAGCATCCAAGAATAATGCAGAAAAGGGGGAATTTGTTTAAATAGGGAACAGACGTAGATTCCAAGAGCAAACTATCAGTGTACTTAGTTTGAGATCACATAAAAGTCCCATCCAGACACAAGAACAGGTCCCCACTAAGAGGAACACACTCAAATGTTTACAAATCATATATAATACATAAACAAAACATAACACAGTGCATAACAGAGAGATGATTTACAAGGAAAAAAAACATCATCTCCCAAAACAATAACTATGCATTTGACTGTTTCCTTCCCAGCAAAGACAGAAAGCATGTTGGAAAACAGATATAAGGGGATAGAAGACACAGTATGTACCTCCCTGCCCACTATGCTGACATGGCGGTTTTTTGCAAAAATAAATCCCAAATTTTGCAAGCTAAAAACAGCAAAATTTGCAAAAAGTTGCGATTAATTTTCCTAAAAACCCATAATTCGTTCATGAAAGATAAAGGTATTCGTTTGTTTTTAAGGGTTTCACGGTGCTCGTTATTAAGGGTTTCACGGCGCTTGCAACAAATGTAAGGCAATATCAGCACAAGCAAAAAGGAAGAAAATGGGATCTAGTAAAAAGTTCTAGAATTACAATTAAAGTACCCAAGAAAAAGGAAGAACACGCTATCAGTGTACTTATTTTGAGATTATCTAACTGTTTCATCCTGACACAAGCACAGGTCCCACAGTGATGATAAAAGAAAATTTGTCAAAAAGGAGAAAAATCTACCGGCTCGTCAGTCAAACCCAAATCTAATGCAAATATAACATAGCTATTCATAGTTATTTAATATATTATTAGTCCTAAAGCACATTTAGGGTAATTAAACACATCCTGACCTTTTGCAAATATAATTTAATGAATTGTCATTTCCAATTAAGCATTTTAGGGAGCGTTCACATATTACGTCATCAAAAATTTGCCCTTTTTAGACCCCCCCCCCCCTCCCCCAAGTCATCACTTGTCATCATTGACCTGACCCCCCCCCCCCCCCCAACAGATGATGACGTCATCTAATTTAATAAAAACTAAAATATAACTTTAATTTCACAATATTTATTATTCATTTTTCAAACCAAAACATTGATTATCAACGTTTGATAAAACACATTCAGACATTTTATTAATTTCAGGAACTGTTGATAATTTATGTTTTACGATACAATGGGGACATAAAATTTAAATTTGCAAAGATAATATTTAACAAACATTATTTAAATTGAATTAGGCTACTTGGTGCAGGTGCTATTAAAAAAATTTCAGAAAGTGTAATTTAAAATAGTATAGGAGGCAAATTATTTTATAGCATATTAGTCTTTTAGTGGAATGAATTTCTGTTTCAATTTCCAAACATAAAATTAATTGATTCAAAAATGTTTCTGCCTTGGACCTCTGGCAATGTACTATAAATAGTATCATCAATTTCATCTTCATCGTCATCACTTTCTCCCATTTGCTGTTCTTCTTGCATGCCGCATTTTCGTGAATGGTCTTTCATTGCTGTGATCGAGGAGTGATACAATGAACATTTAGGGCAAGTTCGCCTTTTGAGAAGTGATACCCCTTTCCCATCTTGTTTCTTGAGAGATGGACAATACTCATCATAGCAATTTATCTTTAGCTGTTTTGAAAGGAACAAACTTTGAAATAGGCGTCCAAATCTTCCATTATTGCCTATCTCCAAACCATTATCACATAAAGCAAGTGGTACAGGTGGTGGCAGAAAACGCTCTGGAAAAAAAGATGAATAGTTAGTACGCCAAGGTTTGCAGCATGAGTTGTCACTGCATTTCACTTTTTGCAGCAGATATTGGGATTGACGAATGTGTTTTATCTTCCAATCATCTGTTTCTTGAAATTGAAGTTTGGGTCTTGGATTTTCAGGTGGAGGGACGAATTTTCCAACTACTGGGTATCCATCTATTATCGACTCGGACCAAATCTTGGCTAATATTTTTCCAGCAGCTTCAAAGTTCCTTTTTTCCAGATCAACATCAACAGTCTTGTTGCTTCCATCAAGATGACGTCCATGAATATCAAATGGTAAGATGACAGATGCTGTATCCTTTGAAAGCGGTGCCATTCTTCTTTCCACCTCATTATAAGCACTGAAACCTGGAGCGTGTGTAAAGACAAATACAGCATCAATATCCAGCGCCTTGAAATGTCTCTCCCAAGCAGCGAGTGTCTGTCCGTTTTTTGGAGCCTCATCTGGACCACCATCCACTGAAACAAATACTAGTACTAGGGGTTTGATTTGTCCATTAACTTTGCTGATGACGTCGAATTCTTCTAAATTCAAGACTGCATCGAAATCTTCAGCATGGGAGAGAGCACTACTATGTTTTGATGACATCATCTTGGGTCTGACCCCCCCCCCCCCCCCTCCCCCATGTCAACACATGTCAACATTTGGTAGACCCCCCCTCCCCCCCTAGCTGATGACGTAATATGTGAACGCTCCCTTAGAGGCCTATAATGTCTCCCACTATATCAAGTGATTATGATAAACTTTTGGCCAAAAGACCAGGAGGTAATAGTTTTTACATAACAAACCCGGTTAGTGTCTGTATTATTGCAACCTTGTGATGATGCAGCTTATAAATAAGAATCTTTAATTAATTGCAAAACATATTCCATCAACAAATCAAATTTAAATTAGCCTTTAAACAATCATTTCTTAAATCGATCAGCCTAACTTATTATCATCTCTCTATTACCAAATGATATCTATAAACGTAATATGAAGATAGAATGGTGGAAGAGAGAGAGAGAGAGAGAGAGAGAGAGAGAGAGAGAGAGAGAGAGAGAGAGAGAGAGAGAGAGAGAGAGAGAGAGAGAGAGACAGAGAGAGAGAGAGAGAGAGGAGAATTGATGAATTTATTTTTAAAAATTGTTTTATAATTAGACACAAGTTGTGTTGAATACTGTTAACAAATTCAGAATAATCAAACAAAAACAAAACAAAAAAAATCAAATAGGAAGAAAAAAAAAAAGACAGGCTTATAAAACCGCCAAATGTACTACAGTAGAACTCGGAAATAGCGAGTTCGACGGGTCCACTCCTGATTACTCGCTATTTCCGAGTTCTCGCTATTCCCGAGTTGCCAGGAAAGGTTATAATGATATTGCTGGTTATTCCCCTCAGTGTGTAATTCGAGTAAAAGCCGTCGCCCCTATTTCAATTTCTTCACAGAAGTGGCAGAATGCTTGGTTTTTTGTTTTTATTTTCAAGTAAAATCATGACTAGAAAAAAAACAAGAACATAGAAGTGTGTGTGTGTGCGTGTGCGTGCGCGCGCGAGTGTTTGTATGCACTCGGCATGTTTGATGAGGTAAGCAACCGCATCACTCAATCACTGACCCATTGAAATAATGGTTCCACACTCCACTCTCTCGCTGATCGTGTCGTTCGTTAACGATGCTACTCGCCGACCGATGCTGCGAAGTGAGGCATGTTGACATGTGCTTACCTCGCGCGTCGCCTGGCACCACATTAGGTGAATAATTGACCCCCACCCCCAATACACACACACGCACACAAACCCAACCCCCACCCAAATTTGTTTCGCCTATTATGTACTACTACAGACTAGGCTACTATGTAATATTACTCGTAACGAAAAATAAGAAAAGAAAAGAGGCTAGGCTAAAAATATTTAAATTGCCATTGTCTCTTGTTTTGCTTTACTTCGTTCGCAGTCCTAGGCTGGGGCAGGAAATGCTCGTTATTTCCGAGTTGACTTCTTTTTCATACTCGCTACTTTCATGCTAATTTTATTGACTCAAATAAGGGGAAAAAACGGGGATTTAGATTTTACTCGCTATTTCCGAGTACGTTACTTTCATGTTCTACTGTATCATGCCACAGCTAAAAGGTACATAAATATTTACACCCATTTGCTCCATCCCCTTCCCTTTCGATCATCTTCTCATCCATGGCCACCATGTGTCTTGTGCTACTTTTGACATTTGGCGCCAGTGTGTCTAGATTAACGTCATAAGTAAAGGAGTGTCACCAAAATTCATGCAATGAGCAGAGGTGTCAAAAAATGATAGAAGGCAGATTTTCTTTTCATGAACTACCACTTAGCAGAAAATGTTTGACATGACAAAAACAACGGAACATTTATGAAAAAATCCGCGGAAGATTATCATCAATGGTACCCACTAATTTTTAAATATATATATGTTTCTGAGGATGCTTACCCGATCAACCGCTAAAGTTCAGGGGTTGGAAAAAAATTTCACTGTGATATATATATATAAAATATATATATATATATATATATATATATATATATATATATATATATATATATATATATATATATTATATATATATATATATATATATATATATATATATATATATATATATATATATATATATATATATATATATATATATAATATATATATATATATATATATAATATATATATATATATATATATATAATATATATATATATATATATATATATATATATATATATATAATATATATATATATATAATATATATATATATATATATATATATATATATATATATATATATATATATATATATATATATATATATATATATATAATATAATATATATATTATATATATATATATATATCACAGTGAAATTTTTTTCCAACCCCTGAACTTTAGCGGTTGATCGGGTAAGCATCCTCAGAAACGCAACCCAGTCCCAAGAATATTTTAAATAATTAAAATACAATCTTTATCATAAACAGAAGCATGAAAATTTCACCTACCTGTTACTGCCAGTCTGTGAAATTGTGTAATCTCCTCCTCAGCCCCCCCCCCCCCCCCCCCCCCCCCCAGCCTCCTGTCCGAGGACAGGACTTATTTCGCTGATTTAAATTTTTTTACTGTATTTTGCAGCTACGTTATCGTGGTGAACACTGAGCTGAGATTTATGGACTCTCTTCATAGCTGTACTTCTAATAGCAGCAGTGGTGACATTGGTTTTCCTGGACTGTTCTGCTTTTCTCATTACCTCTTGTCCGAGTTCCTTTGCCCTCTGGTTAAGTTTCCTTTCACGTTCATAACAGGTGAAGGCAGTCTTCATGTTTCTGCATAAAATAGGGTTGATTGGATCTGTCTTTGGATTTTGCCTTCTGAAGAAATTGAGTGCAGATGTGTTGTTGGCCTTCAATTCATATCTAATTGTCTGGATTACACTTAGCATTGGAATAGACATCCTGTTTGTCTGTTTATTTAAAATCCTTGACATTTCTGAAAATGTTGATTCAACCAGGGGGCCATGAAAAACAGTGAAAGCAGCCAATGTCACTTTGGACAGGGTGGGGTACTTGGACTTGGAGCATATCAATTCTTGAGCCCCCCATTTGTCTGTCCAAAGTTGGGGGGTAAGGTTTTGTCATTGACATAGGCTCTAACTTCATCCTTATATGTTGTTTTCTCAGTATCTGTCAAGAGGTGGTCCAATTTTCTGCCAAGGGTATTGAGGTTTGTCATGACAACCCAGTGATTAGTCAGCTCGGGGTCCATTGCTGAAAAGGCCACCAGAGTGCTGTTCTGTGTTGGCAGTTTTTGAAGCATGAGCTGAGCAGCTAACACATAGCCCTGAACAACTTTGTCCATGAACTGTGATGATGCTTCCATTTTAGAGTGTCCAATGTATATGTCACTGTGTGGTAGGTGAGATGATGTATCAATGATTTTGTCTGTTGTGAGTTTGTGTAGTTGTTTAGGTATGTGTTCTGGTTTCATGAAGCAGCATACACATTTTCTTATCCACTCCATCTGCATGTCATGCAGCTTGTGGGCCATAGGGGCCTTTGTTTGGAATGTGCAAACATATTTCTTAAAAAGGGTAAGTACAGAAGAAAAAAATTGAAGCTGTAGCTTAGTATCCTGTGATGTATAGAACAGAGCCTCTGATATAGTCTCTTTTCTTTGTTTTCCCTCCTTTGAACCCTTCTTCTGTGAAAGCAGCTGCATTTTTTCGTACAGCCTATTTCTCTGCGAGGCCTCGACACTGTGGGACTCCAGAACTGTTTTCATCAACATAGGTCTGTACAGGTCCCTATCACTTTCAGTAAGGAAGGAAAAATAGAAAATAAGATAAGCATCCATCAGGTTGATTGTCTGAAGGGCTCTGTCATAGCAGGAGAGCCATCGTGTTCCTGAGCACATTTGGGGCATGTTGTAAGGGGCACTTAACAAGGAGCAGATTTCTGACAGATAAAGTTTATACTCAGAGCACCACTTGAAGTCTGTGTAGAGGGCATTGAATAATTTCTCTACCTTTCCATTGAAGGGAGAGCAAAACTGTTTGGCTATAATTTGCATGTGGTGACGAGTCACCGTCAATGTCAAGCAAGTGGGGGGCTTTGTCGTCACGGATTATTTTTTCCACACCAGATATGCGGCCTCTCATAACAGCGCAAGAGTCACTCAAGACTGAAATTAGATTTCACCACGGTAAGTGATGCCTATCAAAAATGTCAACCACAGCACTGAGATTGTTGCAGAGTCTGCTTTGTTTAGTTCCACTGATGCAAGATGATGAACCCTAATTGATCCTTGCTTGAAATAACTAACTAGGATTGAAAGGACCTTCTTGGTATTGGAACACGTCGCTTCATCTATGTTGAATGAAAAAGGAGTTCTCTGAAGGTCTGCAGAAAGTGTCATGGTGATTGACTGAGAAAGACCGAAACGAATTTTGTAGGCTGCAGATGAAGCACCTAATTTTAATCCAGACAGAGCCTGTTGATCTGTACTACATGCTTTGACCAAGTCGACGATACAGGGGCATGGGACAACGGAATTGATGAATTTTCTGCCATAACAGCTAAAATCATAGCCTCCATGGATGCCATTCTGTCAGCAAGTGGCACCCTTGGTGTTGGTTTAGGCTCGGCTGGTACTGAAGGCTGTCTGGACTGGGTTGACGTTGACAGGGGATGGTTTTGATAATGTTTTGAAAATAGGAAATAAATTCTTTTTTTTTGTTGTTGAGAAGAAGGTTGCACAAAACTACCAAGACCATAATTTGACTGTCTGATTTTTAACTGAGTGACATGGCTCTCTGTCTTCAAATGATCTTTAAGAGTACCCAAACCCTTACCTTTGTAGGTAAGGAGTGAATGACACCACTCACAACTGGCTTTTCCGCTGACGTTGATTTTCACGATACTGTCACCAATTTTAACTTTACAGTCCACTACACCTACTTTAACATGCAGTTCTTCCTCCAACCATTGAAATTTAAATTTATTCTTACAGTCCTTGTCTATTTCCTTTACTCTTGCCTCTTCAGCTTTTGTGAGTACTTGATAACTGCTAGAGGCCATTTTACAAGATATAATCTAAATAAACTTAGGTTTAGATTGAAAAAAAAAACATGATCGGGACCTTACCGCCAACACACGCGAGTCTCAGTCAGATCTAATCACAAACTACACATTTACTTAGCTCAGCTCAGGTTACCACTTCTATCCCGTCAAACAAATAGATACAGAATATTCTAGGCAGATTAAGATCATGAAATGGAATTTGTATCCTGTGACTGGAACAACAGTTTAGATCCACAAGGAAAAACAACGCAGAGCACCAGGTTTACAGTTTACAGTCGTTCGCGCGAACCGGAAGTGAATCTAAATATTTTATCTATCTAGCTACCTCCAACAAAAGAAGAGCGCACTCGTGACTTCCATTGTTTTCTCGATTCGCATTTTTCACGAGGTTTAAAAAAAAATCGATGGACTTCCGCGCTTCGTGATTCACAATCCGCGACATCGGTGTCAACCGCGGAGCGGATTTTCGAAAAATTTTACAACCGCGGAATTTCGCGGAAAACTGTGATCCCTGAATATACATACAGTGCACTCTCCCGATAACGACCTCTCCGAATAACGACATTCTCCCGATAACGACATTGGCCCCCGGTCCCGATTTTTTTACTATATGTTATTGGTAATAAAACTCTCTAAATAATGACATACTTTTTAGACCACTCTCCGGATAACGACATAGAGTTAGCAATAATCGGCTGTGACTTTGCTAGATACAAAAATAAAAATAGCTAAAATGTTGTTTCCGGTAAGTTTCATTTCATTCTCTGAGTCAGAGGCACCTCATAGCCAATAAGATCACTTTGTTATCGGCCAATGAAATGTCCTACCAGAGGCACCTCATAGCCAATGAGATCACTTTGTTATCGGCCAATGAAATGTCCTACCAGAGGCACCTCATAGCCAATGAAAACACACCTATGCCTATTGTCATCGGTACAAAAGGGTTGAATTGTCTTTTATATATGAATGAGTCAATCATCACATCGGGAAAATGACACACAAAAAACAACAACAAAAACAAACAAACAAACAAAAAACAACAAAACTACACACACACACACACACACACACTTCGTGTATGTTACATGTTTGGAAAGTCCGATCACTGATCACCCACTATGGTTGGTACATTAATGTACATTCTAAGGGTCTAACCACACCCCTTTTTCCGCCATCTTGAAATTTTCCGAATAACGACATGTTCCCGATAACGACATGCACCTCTGGTCCCGAGCCATGTCGTTATCGGGAGAGTGCACTGTATATATATATATATATATATATATATATATATATATATATATATATATATATATATATATATATATATATATATATATATATATATATATATATATATATATATATATATATATATATATATATATATATGTATATATATATTTGTGCAAAATCTCGAAAATTTGCAAATTTTGCAGCCGCAATGCAAATAAGCAACTTTTTGCGGCCGCAAGCGATGCAAAAAACAGCCATGACAGACTATGGGAGAAGAAGATACAGGCAGGCTGGAATAATTGAAGGTAACTGGAGTTGTTACGTGTGACAAACGAATTTCCGAAAAGCTGAGGGGGAAAATTGTACAGCAGTTGCAAGACCAGCAATGTTATATGGACTAGATACAGCAGCTACAACAATGAAACAAGACACCCAAAGACTAGATGGTTGGATAAGGTAAAGGACGATATGATGAAAGAACTGGGCCTGGAGGAATGTTTTTGTTTTTAAGGACTTTACGGCGCTTGCAACACATTTAGGTTATATCAGCGCCAGTAAAAAGGAAGAAAATGAGATAGTAAAAAGTTCTAGAATTACAATTGAAGCATCCAAGAGAAAGTAAGACATAGGGGAACTGGGAACAAATAGGGATCAGATGTAGATTCCAAGAGCATGTCACCAATGTACTTAGTTTGAGATCACCTATAAGTCTCATCCGGATACAAGAACAAAATCCAACAAAGAGGAACACACTCAAAAATATTTACATCATACATTAAAAAATAACAAATATACTAATACATAACAGAGAGATAATTTAAAAGGAAAAAAATATCATCTCCCAAAACATTAACTATGCATTTGACTGTTTCCCTCCCAGCCAGGACTCCGACCAGGGCCAGGAAAAAAACTTAAGTAACCTCATTCCAAGACAAAGACAGAAAGCATGTTGGAAAACAGATATAAGGGGATAGAAGACACAGTGTGTACCTCCCTGCCCGCTATGGGAGGTCAAGATCCCCACCCAGGGAACAAATAGGGATCAGATGTAGATTCCAAGAGCATACCGCCAATTTACTTAGCTTGAGATCACCTATGTCTCATCAGGACACAAGCACAAAATCCAACAAAGAGGAATACACTCAGATGCTTACATTATACATTAAAAATAAATATAATAATACATAACAGAGAGATGATTTACCTGTCATTTGCATTTTTTGCCAAATTGGGACCTAAAATTTGCCCAAAAACCCCCCAAAATTTGCCAAGAAATTTGCCAAAAAGACCAAAATGTGCCGAGGAGAACTACGCATTTCAGTAGAAATTAACACGCGATACAGAATATATATATATATATATATATATATATATATATATATATATTATATATATATATATATATATATATATATATATATATATATATATATATATATATATATAAAAGACAATTTATTACATTTAAGGAGGCTACATTTATTACAAAGTTGTTACAAAGATTTTAAACGATCATTATCCGTAGTAGAGAGTAGCTTCCCTTGGTTTGGGCCCAGGCAAAGCTGCAACATTTCTCAAGTTTCGCACTTTTTTTTTCGTTATTTTGTTTTCGCTTTTTT
This sequence comes from Berghia stephanieae, assembly GCF_034508935.2. Classification (NCBI taxonomy): domain Eukaryota; kingdom Metazoa; phylum Mollusca; class Gastropoda; order Nudibranchia; family Aeolidiidae; genus Berghia; species Berghia stephanieae. Next base: position 36,431,236 of record NC_088367.1, on the reverse strand, counting down.
CCCCAAAAAATTTACCACGCAATTAGCCAATTTTCCCAAAATTTGCCACGATTTGCCAATTTTGGGAAATTTGCCAAAATTTGCGGATCGCCCTGATATTTGCGGCCGCAAAAAATGCAGATGACAGATTTACAAGGAAAAAAAATATCATCTCTCAAAACAATAACTATGCATTTACTGTTTCCCTCCCAGCCAGGGCCAGGACAAAACCAAGTAATCTCATTCCAAGACAAAGACAGAAAGCATGTCGGAAAACAGACATAAGGGGATAGAAGACATAGTATGGACCCCCCCCCCCCCCGCCCGCTATAGGAGGTCAGGATCCCCACCCAGGGGCCTGGAGGAAGATGGTGCTTCGAACCGAGATGCATGGAGATGTGGCAGCCCTGCAAAATACGGGATAAGCTGAAAGAAAAAGAAGACTTTATTGATATGTTGAGGTAGATAACCATATTACATGACATGTATCAAGGGGTTGGAGTTTGTTTGTTTGTGTGTGTGTGTGTGGGGGGGGGGGGGGGGGGGGGCTATATCACAACATTCATTTACTACTGTCGTGCCAACCATTATAAAATCATGGCCCGTGGCATCGAAACTGGAACGAATGGCGACGTGATAAAAATAAGCAGAGGTGTCGGTTATGCGAAATAGTCTGTGAGTCGCTGTTTGTGTCTGCGTGTGTGTCATAATATTGTATACACACCTTCAGTACAGAGAGACACACATACCTGTCAATGTCCCTGTAAATCACCAGTGGCCGAAATCACCGGTCGAATTAAAGAAAAAAGAAAAGACTAACTTAAATTTGGTTGGGTGAAATTAGTTCGAGGAAGGAATGGAATGATAATAAAGAGTAATATAGAAAAATTCGGGACATTCGACTTAGTTCGAAGAAATTGTGCTGGAGTGTATAAACGAACACAATGTATAACAGTAACAAACAGAGAGATGATTTACAAGACAAAAAAAAATATATCCCAAAACTCTATTCGACGATTTCACTCACTCCAAGCTAGGGCCAGGATAAAACCACGTAATCACATTCCGGGACAAAGACAGAAAGCATGTTGGAAAACAGATATATAGGATAAAAGACATAGTAAGTGCCTCCCTATCCACAATGGGAGGTCAGAAACCTCACCCAAGACCTCCCGTAGTAATAGGGTTAATTTTTTTTTTTTTTAAAGGGTTCTACGGCGCTTGCAGGAAGAAAATAGGAGAGTAAAAAGTTCAAGAATTACAATTAAACCCTCCATGAAAAGGTAAGACAAAGGGGAATAAGTTCAACTATTTTGTTTGTTTGTTTGTTGCTTTAGGTCTCTTCCAACACAATTGAGGTTATATGAGAGACCGCTGAAACAAAAAAACAAGCAATCTAACAAAAATAGTACAAATGTAAATCAAAATCATAACATAAAGATATCATAAGCTAAATTATAAATAACCAAAAACAAACAGACAGAAGATTTACAGAAAAAAAAATATCCCCTGTCAAAAATACAATCACAAACCAAAGAAGCAGGATAGGCTAGTAAAGAGAAGAAGAAACGACATCACTATCGGATCGTACACCCATGCGAACATCATAGGTATATGATTCAAGGGTGATGCTCCCATCCAACCACCCGCAAGTTCAACTAGGAAACGGATGTAGATTCCAAGAGCACACTATCAAAGTACTTAGTTTGAGCTCACCTAAAAGTCTCATCTAGACACAAGAACAGGTCCCCGCTAAGACTAAGAGGAATACATAAAAATACAAATCCTATATAATGCGTAAACAAAACATAATACAGTGCATAACAGATGATTTACAAGGAAAAGATCATAACTCCCCAAACTATGTATATAGGGTATCCGGTCAGGGCCAGGAAAAGCAAGAAATATCAGTCCAAGACAAAGACAGAAAACAAGTTGGAAAACAGATATATGGGGATAGAAGACACAGTAAGTAGCTCCCAACTAGGGTTAAAATAGGAGGATATAAATCAATGAAGAAGAGACATACAGCTTTTACAGAAATATCGAAAACAAAGACTCTCTCACTGACAACTGACAAGGGAATTCAAAGACCCCATAGGCCAAGAGTTGGCCTCTCAACCCCAAAATAATCGACGGGCAATGTAAGATAATTATGAGGAATGGAGATGTTTATTTTCACTTTGATGCTTTCAATGAACGACATGTCATATAAAAATTAAATAATAATTACATCATATATGATACAATGAAGTGTGGGGAACTGAATATACGTGTAAATTTTAATTAAACTCTATTCATTGACACTACAACATAAGACACAAGCAATGCATTGTCTATTAACATAATGTCTATTTTCTTTCTTTCTTTTAAATTTCTCTCTTTTTTTTTTGCTTCGAGCTTAATTTAATAACAATTCATTTATATTCTATTACACCTCTGTTTACAATTCATAGAGACATAAAGTCAAGGTCAAAATTTAGATATTCTACATTGAACGACATAAACAAGTCCAACCCTTCCTTCTCTTACAGTCATGAGTCAATGATACATTGACATTTAATTATTAATAAAATGAAATTTCAGTTTCATTAAATCTATATATAAATAAACTCATTTTCATAGCCGCAATAAATTAAAAGCCAAAATTTAATATCAATGTTAACTTCACCCTTTGCCTCTCGAATTGCGCGCCAAGAACCAGCCCTGGAATCAACCTTTTTATCACAAGACCTTACATCTAAATCATCTACAAGTTCATATCTTTGCTTTTCATCTACAAATTATAAACACACCAAAAGAAAAACAAATCTTTACATTTTCGCATTTGAAGGAGACCAATATAATCCCCAACAAAACCCCTTCTTACAAGTAATCTTAGAATGAATAACAGAAAAAAATATTGTGCCCAGTGATAACACGACAAGGAACATTGAGACTATGCGTAATTGTGAACAATTGACATTTACTTTATTACTATTACTCTTCTCAATAACCCAGTCCTACCAAACTGGATTATTCTGACTTATACTAAAATACATGCTGTTATATCTGACCTATAGTATTTCAGATCATAATACCCACTACATACATTATAAAGATTTAAAAATCTCGGAAACAAAAAGACTTAATGGACGATAACAAGTTTCTGAATATGGACATTCAAGTACATCAATAATAATAATAATAATAATAATAATAATAATAATAATAATAATAATAATAATAATAATAATAATAATAATAATAATAGTAATAATAATAATAATAATAATAACCTATTGTTTTGTTGTAAAGAGTTTTTACAGTGCTTGCGACACATTTATGTCATTTCAGGACTAGTAAAGAGGAAGAGAATGGGATAATAAAAAGACTTCTAGATTTACAATTCTGGGCATACAAGAAAAGCAAGACAAAAGGGAATGGTTCAAATAGGGAACAGATGTAGAATCCAAGAGCACACCATCAGTGTACTTAGTTTGATATCACATAAAGGCCTCATCCAGACACAAGCCCGGGGTCAAACTAAGAGGAACACACTCAAATGCTTACATTATACATTAAAACAACAATTATAACAATAAATAAAAGAGAAATGATTTACAATGAAAAGAAAAAATCATCTCCCGAAACACATTTGACTGTTTCCCTCCCCGCCAAGGACCCTGCCCAGGGAAAAGACAAAACCAAGTAAACTCATTCCAAGACAGAGACAGAAAGCAAGTTGGAAAACAGTAAAAGGGATATATAGAAGTCACAGCAAGTGTCCTCCCTGCCAACTCTGGGAGGTCAGGAACCCACCCCACCCAGAACCACAACTATTACTATTTACAAATTTTATAAAGTTAAGTCTGATTAGCATATCAACCAACAAATAACTACAAGACACCTTTTATTCATTTCATACTTCACATAGACAGTGTTAATTTACTTTCACAAAAGCAACCTTTCCACGATAACTATATAAACTATTACAAACAATAATAAATACATTTCAATTGATTGTATTATAATTATGATTGCTCGTAACTGGCATATGCATTTTTCCTTTGCTGTATAAAAGAAATGATGAAGACAACCACATATAGACCAGCAGCCAACCAGCAGTTAATGGCATTATCATCGTATTTCTCTTTGATGTACTCCCGGCTAAAGTTTGCATTTCTCCAGTCACTCATGCTGGCACCCACATCTTCAAACAAAGCAGGACTGCGAACTTTGAAGAACACTCCCATTAAAGCCTGAGTAGGAAAATAAGAAAATTAAATTAAATTAAAGTACGGTATTAACTTCACGGTACTGCAAAGCTCTATCTGGAACATAATCATGTCCCGACCACTGACATCATAGTGAGCATGATCTACATTTAAAAAAAAACAATTTTAACCTTTTTTTCACAACCAGAAAAATATGGACACAAAGGCCTCTCCTACTTTTTCTTGTATAAATGTGACCCCACACCTCTTAACAGTTTATGTCAGATAAAAACAATTGAATTTACAGTTAACGTTATCAGACTTAGGTTAATTTATTTGATTGATATAAATAATGAAGGTACTCATTTTTCTACATTGAGGCAATGGATCGCATTTGTCAGTGCTACCATTCATATGCAGGGTAACACACTGTCTCACTGCACCTCTGTTGGCAGTGTAAGTCAACGCAGTGGTTTTCAAAGTGGGCGATATTGCCCCCTGGGGGGGGGGGGGGGGGGGGGGGGGGGGGGATGAAAGCAAAATCAAAATTTTGGGGGCGATGCAGTATCATCACTGGGGGACGATGATCAGGAACTACATAGGATTCAGGATGGATTATTTTGATTTTTTAAGCAAACCTCACAATGCGGTCAGTACTGGTCACTGGTTCTGTTGTTATTTTTTTTTGTTTAAATATTTTGACTTGAAATATCCTTTTTTCTACTGGCGCTAAATCACCTGTGAGATTTTCATATTGATTTATGCAAAATTATTAGTTGCTTTTTTTCCTCTTAATAATAATTATTATTATTGTTAACTTACTTAAATACGTTAGCTCAAGTATGATTAGAACCTAGGGGTGCCGAAATGTGCCACATGCCGTTGATGTGACAAAATTTGGCCACATTTCCAACAACTCTGGTTTGTTTTCAGCTGGCTTTTTAAAAATCTTTGTTTTTTTATATTTTCGTTTCTTTTTTTTTTAATGTTCCCCAATCCTGTACATCTTATACACCAACGACTGCAGATCATCCTTTGAAAATTGTTTTATAATGAAATATGATTGACTTATTAAAAGATAAAGTTACCGAAAAGAATTATTTCAAACAAATTAATACATTCACTGATTGGTGTGAACAATATCAGCTTGAATTAAATGTTGAAAAAACGAAAGAACAGGTGTTTGGTGTTAAAAATAAAAACGACTTAAAGTGTGTGACGATCGGTAAAGATGATGTTGAGATAGTTGAATATTTTAAATATTTAGGAATAACCATTGACAGTTCCCTCAATTTCTCTCAACATATTAATATAATATCTAAGAAAGTTGCCCAAAGATTATACATCCTAAGGAAATTGAGAACATTTCAAATAGGGAAGAAAACTATGTTAAGAGTTTATGTTTTGTTTTGTTTTGTTCTTTTAGGGTTTTACGGCGCTTGCAACACATTAAGGTCATATCGGCGCCAGTAAAAAGGAAGAAAATGGGACAGTAAAAAGTTCTAGAATTACAATTAAAGCACAAAAGAAAAGGTAAGACAAAGGGGAATTGGTTCAAATAGGGAACAGATGTAGATTCCAAGAGTACACCGTCAAAGCACTTAGTTTGAGATCACCTAAAAGTCTGATCCAGACACAAACACAGGTCCCAACTAAGAGGAATACACTCAAATGTTTACCAATCATATAATATAATATATGTAAACTAAAAATAATACAATGTATAACAGAGAGATGATTTACAAGGAAAAAAATTTCATCTCCCAAAACAATAACTATACATTCGACTGTTTCCCTCCCAACCAAGGAACTCCGACGAGGATCAGAACAAAACTAAGTCATTCCAAGACAATGACAGGAAACAATTGGAAAAAGGGTATGGGGGTATAAAAGACACAGCATGTACCTAAGAGTTTATGACTCATTGATTTAAAGTGTAATTGCGTTTGGCTGCACCATATGGTTTGGCAGATGCCGACTTAAAGATAAATCAAAAATTTCAAAATCAATCCAAGAAGCATCAAAAATAATAAACCATCCTCTTGATGGAGTAGAAAGAATTCATGGAAAAGGAATAGAAATAGAAAGGAAAGTATTCTCAATCACCAACAATAAAAAACATATTTTATACCATGAATTTAGTCTTTTACCGTCTGGGAGAAGGTTTTGTCAGATTAAATGTAGAGCTAACAAGTATAAATCAAGGTACGTTTCATCAGCAATAAAAATGTTGAATATTTCATATGGTACAGCAAAACCAAGGATTGATGCGTTGACTGATTGACTGATTAATTCATTTAATGTTAGATTAATTGATCAATTGACAGAGACGCCAACTTTAAATTTGGCTCACAGGAGTTTCAGACACCACTCGTAGGAATTTCAATGCCGAAAGAGGAATTTCCGCACACAAGAAAAAGGAATTGGAATGATATTGTGTTTACATATTGTATAGTTCTAAATAGATAACTGATTAGAATTATATTATGATACATAAACACATTGCCAAATACAATCCCAAAGTTTCCTTATTTCAAATGAAGTAAAGCGCCAAAACCTAATGGTAGAGATTGTAGTATTGGTGGTAATGTGGTGTTGGTGGATGTAGTAATGATGAAGATGTGATAGTGGTTGTTGTTGTAGTAGTAGTGATGATGATATGGTGGTGGTGGTGGTGGTTGAAGTAGTAGTTGTAGTGATGATGATGTGGTGGTGGTATAGTGGTTGTAGTAGTTGTGGTCGTGATGATAATGATGTGGTAGTGGTTGTAGTAGTGGTGGTAGTGTTGTTGATGTGGTGGTGATGGTGGTACAAATGGTAGTGATGATATTGTGGTAGTGGCGGTAGTGATGATAATGTGGTGGTGGTTGTAGTAGTAGTAGTGGTAATGATGATGTGGTGGTGGTTGTAGTAGTAGTGGTAGTGATGATGTGGTGGTTGTAGTAGTAGTGCTTGTGATGATGATGTGGTGCTGATGGTTGTAGTAGTAGTGGTAGTGATGATGATGATGTAGTGGTGGTTGTTGTAGTAGTAGTATTGTAGTGATGATGATGTGGTTGTAGTAGTAGTTGTAGTGATGATGATGTGGTGGTGGTGGTTGTAGTAGCAGTGGTAGTGATGATGTGGTGGTGGTGGTTGTTGTAGTAGTAGTGATGGTGATGATGTGGTGGTGGTGGTGGTTGTAGTAGTAGTGGTAGCGATGTTGTAGTGGTGGTTGTAGTAGTAGTGGTAATTGCAGTGATGATGATGTGGTGGTGGTGGTTGCAGTAGTAGTGGTAGTGATGATGTGGTGGTGGTGGTGGTGGTTGTATTAGTAGTGGTAGTGATGATGTAATGGTGTTGGTGGTGGTTGTAGTAGTAGTGGTAATGATGATGTGGTGGTGGTGGTTGTAGTAGTAGTGGTATTGATGATGTAATGGTGTTGGTGGTGGTTGTAGTAGTAGTGGTAGTGATGATGATGTGGTGGTAGTTGTAGTAGTAGAGGTCGTGATGATGATGTGGTAGTGGTGATTGTAGTGGTAGTGGTAGTGATGACGATTTGGTTGTGGTGGTTGTAGTAGTAGTAGTAGTAGTAGTAGTAGTGATGATGATGTGGTGGTGGTTGTAGTAGTAGTGGTAGTGATGATGATGTGGTGGTGGTTGTAGTAGTAGTAGTAGTTGTGGTACTGATGATGTGGTGGTGGTTGTGGTAGTGATGATGATGTGGTGGTGGTTGCAGTAGTAGTGGTAGTGATGATGGTTGTAATACTAGTGGCAATGATGAAGATGTGGTGATTGGAAGGGGGGGGGGGGGGGTATCCTTGGAACAAATTGACCTCACCGGAATTTGACGGAAGTTGCCCGGAGCCCGGAATTTTTTGCTCCAGACCGGAGTTTTTTCCGGTGAAACCGGAGTTTTGGCATCACTGAATTGATAATGATGATAATATTTGGTGTCGAATTGCCACAAATGTAACGAATTGAAAATGAAATGAATATGTTAATGTTGTGTATATCGCACGCGTGAAAAAAAGAGAAAGAGAGAGAGAGAGAGAGAGAGAGAGAGAGAGAGAGAGAGAGAGAGAGAGAGAGAGAGAGAGAGAGAGAGAGAGAGAGAGAGAGAGAGAGAGAGAGAGAGAGAGAGAGAGAGAGAGAGAGAGAGAGATAGAGAGTGGCTGTTTGTTTGTTTTTATGTTTTTAAGGGTTTCACGGCGCTTGCAAAACATTAAGGTCATATCAGCGCCAGTAAAAGGGAAGAAAATTGGACAGTAAAAGAGAACAGATGTAGATTCCAAGAGCACACTATCAATGTACTTAGATTGTGATTGAGATGTGTGTATGCGTGTGTGTTGTGTGTGAATGTGAGAGAGAGAGAGAGAGAGAGAGAGAGAGAGAGAGAGAGAGAGAGAGAGAGAGAGAGAGAGAGAGAGAGAGAGAGAGAGAGAGAGAGAGAGAGAGATTCCTGGAACTTAATAAAATATATTTAACTAACTAACTGTAAATAATACAATAAACAGGGACGGAACTATTCTCATTAAAGTAATTTGACAGATCAATAAGCTGATAGATATCAAGATGTGAATGAGTGGTCAAGTCGGAGAGGTGGAGACGGGGGGAAATTTTCATGGATTGGAATGGGGTAACAAAAACAACACAGAACAGGACATTGTCAAGTTTCAGACTCTCGCAAATAACCCAAAAATATCTTGAGAACGTAAACAGTTCGGAGGAATAGAGATCAAGTTTATTTTCCCGAGCATTCAGATAAAGTCACTTCGATTATCTTTTTTCATGGCTAGTTATGTTATGTCTGTGTACTATAAAAGCCAGAGTGCCTCTTAATTACTCTTATTCATTCACAGGAATATCTGCATTTAACACCCGATTATTATAACAACAGCCCGGCGAAAAACGCCCAGACGCAAACAGCTGAAGATGATCATGTTTAAGTTTTAGTTTTAGTGGGAAACCCTTCGAAAGCTCCTCATTCTGGCATTTCTTTCAATATGTATTCCCACCGTGGCCATTTTGTCAGGCGATTATTTATTCAATTTGTCATCGTATAGAAGCATTTTCAAATTTTAAACTCTTGAACAAACCTTAATAGATTTGTGAAAGTTAAATTTTTTTCCTAATTTGACCATTGTTTTGATTCTCGACCGCCATTTTGATTTTTTATGTATGAAAGCAGTCCTAGATTTCTTTATTTTTTTTCTATTACTATTAGTAGGGTTACCTTGTGGTCGGAGGATTTTTTTTTTCTATAAGTTATAAGTCTAAGTAAAGGTGCTCGGGTGTTTGTATTTCCTATTAGGGTTAGTTAAAGGTACTTTACTAGGTTGTATCTTTTCTTAAGATTAGTTGAGGGAATATTTGGGTTGTTTCCCTTGCCCTTAGCATGAGGAGCTTTCGGAAGGTCTCCTGTTTTAGTTTTCCGGTCCACAGGCAGAGAACCTATGACTAATTTTGGTATCATTTTAAAGGGCACAAAACAAGCTTTCAAAGGGTGTATTTCATTCTTAATTCCTGATTATATTTCTAAGACAGATAATGAAATAAAAATTTATCAATTTTTGAATAATAAGAACTTTTTAAATTATGTAATTATGAATACGTTTTAATTATACTTCATACATCGTTAGACAATTAATTGAAGAATATCTCTGTCAAATTTCATCAAAATTGATACACTCGCTCATTATTTTATTTTACCCGCCAAAAACCCCACTTTTTAACCTTAATTTTGTCTATACTTTCCATACTCCCTTTGGGCGAATTTAGCTAAAGACAAAATTAGCAAACTTCAGGTTGCTCAAAATAATGCAGCCAGGCTCATTGTACAAAATAACAAAAAATACCCGTCTGCAACTCTTCTTCTCCGTGAGTTACATTGGCTTCCTGTTGAAAAAAGAGTTGCCTATAAGATTTGTACTGTTGTCTACAAATCCCTGAGCACGAACAGTCCCTCCTATATTAAAGACCTTCTAAAATATATGTCCCCAACAGAAACTTGAGGTCAAGCAATGACCAATCAATCCTTGTCAAACCTAAGCCATTGCGTAAAATAGGTGAACAGTCTTTTCAATTTTCGGCCCCCCATTTTTGGAACTCTCTCCCGTCACACGTGAGATGCTCGGATTCGTTGACAACGTTCAAATCTCGCTTAAAGTTTTATCTTTTTACGTCATAATGTTGCAATATTATTTTCATATTTTGTTGTTGTTAAATTGAATTCGTATCATATTTCCTTCACACTTGTCTCACTGTAATATGTTTTGTTTTATATCACTGTAAAGCGCTTAGAGCCTGTGACAACGGGGTAAAGCGCTATATAAATGCCATTTATTATTATTATTATTATTATTATTATACATGAAAATGATTTATATGAGAATAAAGCTTATTTTCTGACCTTTAAAGTGATACCTAACTCTTGCCATTTTTATTTTTTAATTGAAACAAAATTATATGAAAACAATAAGTGGGCCATGTTGACTGCATAACTCAAACTTTCCCGATCACCGCGAGATGCTGGTTTTGAGGCAGCAGTGAGATCACAGATTCTCTATGTAAAATTGACAAAAAAATATAAATAACTCTGGAACCGTTAGTCGTAGAGAAACAAATAAGGTATCAAATATTATGTTCTTTCAAGACCCATCCCTGACTGGGTCAAATTAAGATATTTTAAGTTTGAAAATCATATAAAAATCAAAGTGCCTAGCAGAGTTGAGAGAATATCTCCCTCTCGCTTCTACTTCTAAGGTTTGAGGTCAGAATCCAAGATTTGGGAGGCCTTCCGAAAGCTCTTACATCCCCAGTATTCTTGTTCTTTAATAATGTTCTTTTTTTAAAATTTAAAGTCCCCCCTCTCCCAAACCCCTTACTCCTAGAACTATCTTCTAGATAGAACATTAAAAAAAAAAAAAAGTTTCCCCACCTCCCAAACCCCCTACTACTAGATAGTAGTTACTAGAAGAAGAATACTGGGGATATAGGAGCTTTCGGAAGGCCTCCCTAAGATTTTAAAATCAAAATTATTGCTTTTTTTCCAAACAGCTAAGGCTAATCATTTAAATTGGGAGACCTTCCATAAGCTACTACATCCCAAGTATTCTTGTTCTAGTAGGGGATTTGGGAGGGGGGGGGGGGGGAACTTTTTTTTTTTTAAAGTCTCCCCCCTCCCAAACCCCCTAACTATTCTAGATATACTATAGACGGTCTAGATAGCACTTCTATTAGGGGGTTTGGGAGGGGGGAGACTTTTAAAAAACGGACTGACCATTTTCACCGTACGGTGAAAATAGAATTTTAGTCTATTTCCACCGTACGGTGATAATAGCCTGACAGACTATTTTCACCGTATGTATTAGCCAATCAGAAGCCAGGATATTAACTGTGACGTATGTGCCTCTGTATCCAGACCATTAGAATTCGACCCGACATCATTTCTTCCTGCGTGCAAACCCGTTAAAATAAAAATAAAAAGTTTGCCGAGAACAAGGGAGGACTCCCGAAAGCTCCTCGTTATAGCATTTCTTTCAATTTGTATTTTTCACTTTGGACCTTTTGTCAGACGTTTATTTAATTAATTTGTCATCAAGTTAAAAATTTCCTAATTTGACCATTGTTTTGATTATCGGCCGCCATTTTGATCTGTGAGGTATTGAAAGGCAGTACAAAGCAGTCCTAGGGTTGTTTTTGTTTTGCTTTGGTTTTTCCTATTAGGGGTAGTTAAAGGTACTAGGTTGTATTTTTTCTTAGGAGCGAATATTTGGCATGATGAGCTTTCGGAAGGCATCCCAAAGCTATAATAATACAGTCGGGATGGCGGATTCAGAATTGGTTACAGTTACCGATGAAACTTTCCAATTTCGTGGCGGCGATGGGGTCTCGAACCCGCGACCTTTCTGGTACAACAACAACACCTGGCCGGGGAGGACGTGGCTCTACTGTATGAGTATGAGCTATTCACAACTCGAAAAATAGTGATTTCAATCTCTATGTCTATCTTGAGCCGCTACTTCTTAAGGTCATGGGTTCAACATAGACAAACGCAGCGAAGTTTGTTAACTACCAAGATACCATTATCACCGTACGGTGAAAATAGTGTGTCAGGCTATTTTCACCGTACGGTGAAAATCGTACACCAAGATATTACCGTACGGTGAAAATAAGTCTCCCACACTATTATCACTGTACAGTGAATATATAGCCTGCCACACCGTTATAGTGAATATAGTCTCCCACACTATTATCACCGTACATTGAATATAGACTTCCACACCATTATCACTGTACGGTGAAAATAGTGTTTCAGGCTATTTTCACCGTACGGTGAAAAAAAAGCCTCCTACACTATTATCACTGTACGGTAAAAAAATTCCACCAAAATATTACCGTACGGTGATAGTCTCCCACACTATATTACCACCGTACGAGGAATATAGCTTTCCACACAATTATAACGAATATATGTTAGGCACTTTGATAAAATTTTCAAACTCAAAATATCTTAATTTGACCCAGTCAGGTGGATGGGACTTGAAAAAACATAAAATTTGATACCCTATATGTTTCTCTACGACTTACGGTTCCAGAGTTATTTATATTTTTCTGTTGAAATTTTTTGTCAATTTTACAGAGAGAATCTGTGATCTCACTGCTGCCTCAAAACCAGCATCTCGCGGCTATCGGGGAAATTTTGAGTTTTGCAGTCAACATGGCCCACTTATTGTTTTCAGTAATTTTGTTTCAATTAAAAAATAAATGGCAAGAGTTAGGTATCATTTTAAAGGTCAGAAAATAAGCTTTATTTTCATATAAATCATTTTCATGTATGAAAAGTATGGAAAAAATTAAGGATAAATGAAAATGGAAAAAATATGAGGTTTTTGGCGGGAAAAATAAAATAATGAGCGAGTGCATCAATTTTGATGAAATTTGGCAGAGATGTTCTTCAATTAATTGTCAATCGATGTATGAAGTATAATTAAAATGTATCCATAATTAAAAAAGTACGTATAAGTCAAAATTTGATAAATTTTTATTTCAATAGCTTTCTCATAAATACAATCAGGAATTAAGAATAAAATATACCGTTAGAAAGCGTGTTTTGTGCCCTTTAAAATGATACCAACATTAGTCACATAGTTTAACAAATAACGCCATGGTGACCAAAACATTAAACGGCCAAAAATAAAGTTCCAAAAACGAGTTTCACCTTACAGTGAGCCTATCGGCGGCCACTGAACTGGAGTTATCAAAGTGCCTATATATGTACTCTCTCGCACTATTATCACCGTACACTGAGTATAGCCTTCCACACCATTATCACCGTAGGTGAAAATCGTCCACCAAGATATTACCGTACGGTGAAAAAAGCGCTGTGATTATCCCCAGACACCTGTCTGGGGATAACCAAATTTCGTTATCCCCAGACACATATTTGAAACTCCGCTCTTTTAAACAATTATCCACATTCCAGAATATGGAATGTTTCCGAATGCACATAGAAATAAGGAAGTTAATAAAATATCCATAAAAACATAAACTTAACCAACATTAAATCAGTTGTTGCTACATATTCGGGTGTCATGGCCGAATGGTTTAGTCGTCTGCCCTGGAAGTTTTGCCAGAATCGACGTTGTGGGTTCGAATCCTGGTTCCGCCACTTATTTTTTTTTTTTAATTCCGTCTTCTTTTTACAGAACGTTGCAAGGGATAATTGTCCCATCCATTCTCCCCCCATCTTTTTTTTTTTTTGGTGCGAGTCTATTTTTTCCTCCTTTTTGTTTGACCTTTTGTTCCGTTTCTGAGCATGAATTTCTTAAAATTGTTTTTATTTTTTTTTAAATAATTGTTTGTTATTTTCTCCTCTATCTGACCATTTGGTCGCTCTCTGAATATTTCTGTTTGTTTGCTTTTTAATTATTTATCCTTTTTAGACACTTTTTGAGATCGGAGTGGGGACGAATATGACAATTTGCTAGAAACTAGAAAGGAACTAAGAGAGAGAGGGAGAGAGAGAGAGAGAGAGAGAGAGAGAGAGAGAGAGAGTAAAAAAAAAAAGAGGTGGGGGGAGGATGGATGGGCCATTTATCCCTTGCACCGTGCTGTAAAAAGTAGACGGAATGTAAAAATTTAAAAAAAGTGGCGGAACCAGGATTTGAACCCGCAACGTCGATTCTGGTAAAACTTCCAGGGCAGGCGACTAAACCATTCGGCCATGACACCCACTTCGAAGTCGACGCATATTGTATATATATATATATGCAGTAACAACTGATTTAATGTTGGTTAATTTTATGTTTTTATAGATATTTTATTAACTCTCATTTCTATGTGCATTTGGAAACATTCCATATTCTGGAATGTGGATAATTATCTAAAAGAGCGGAGTTTCAAATATCTGTCTGGGGATAACGAATTTTCATTATCCCCAGACATGTGTCTGGGGATAATGAAAGCCCAGCCTTTTCGTTATCCCCAGACAGGTGTCTGGGGATAACCAATTTCATTATTCCCAGACAGGTGTCTGGAGATAATGACAGCCTGAAAAAAGTCTCCTACACTATAATCACCGTACACTGAAAATCGTCCACCATAATATTACGGGACGGTGAAAAAAGTCTCCCACACTATCACTATCATACGGTGAAAATCGCTCACCAAGATATTACCGTACGGTGAAAATAGCCTCCTACACACGGTCAGGCTATTATCACCGTACGGTGAAAATAGCATAACAGACTATTTTCACCGTACGGTGAAAATAGCGGCTTCCACTTCCTTGCCTTTAAAAAAAAGTTTCCCCCCTCCCAAACCCCCTACTAGAACAAGAAAACTTGTTGGGATGTAGTAGCTTATGGAAGGTCTCCCTTTAAATTTCTTGATTTGTATTTGTGGGGCCTGGACTTGGACTGAGGAACTAACTGACTAAAGTTGTGAAGAAGTAAGAAGAATTATGAATGATGTGGGTAGGTACTTTGGTAAAAAATTCAAATTGGATTGAGCTCAATGAAACTTATATCATTTTAAAGTGCTTTTCAACACGATTCTAATGATACCAAAATTGTGAAAATCAGATAAACAGAAAAAAAGTTGTGTTAGTTTAAAGGCTGAAAAATGGTCTTCTATTTGCCTTTGTTATTTACTGACAGACTTTGTGACCTGAAAATTGTTGCATTTCCGGTAGTAACCACCATTTGGATTTCAAAACTGGTCTAAAATGGCCGATAAGATTTGAGTAAGGATTTTACTGGAACGAATTTCATGGATGCGGTATACAACTTTGCCCTGAATTTAATTTTATAAAAAAGTTAAGATGTTAAATAAACGTGCCAGCATGAAATTTTGATTTACCAAGTTCTAATCTTTTAATTATCCAAAGCTAAATTATACCCTATTTTATCCATAATCAGAAGTTATACTAAATTGTCATTGATTTTAAAATAAACTACACCAAACGATAGAGTAATTTCTCCTGAAGAAAATAAGACATCAATCATTAAAATCCATCCATAAACAAAAAATCTATGGAACTTTTTCTGAGACCCATCACTCAAAAGTCCAAAAAATCGGGTCACAGCCACTAGGCCATTTATCGGCTCCCTGCTGGAGGGCCAAATGGACGTTTACCAAAGTACCTAATGTGGGAACTCACCAACATTACGATGCCCCAAGCACTCAAAACCATGTAATAAGCGGAACATTTTGGTCCACAGATTCTCGGACAGATATCAAGGAGCGGCATAATTGAAGACTGACTCCTAACACTATATAAATCTGGATTATTTTTTTTTGGGGGGAAACTTAATGACAAATGTGTGAACCGTAGTGGAATAAAGTTGTTTATCAACACACTGACGGAAACAGGGTTGCCAGATTATTTTTCAACAAAATGCCAGGGGAAGACTCAAAAAATGCCAAAACACTCAAAAAAATGCCAAAGTCTGTTGACACCCACCCCAACTAAGAAAACTACTCACTTTTGATAGACAATTTACTATCATATCCTGGTGGCTTGCGTGTTTTCTTGTCTTTTTTTTTGTTTGTTTGTTTTTAATTGTACTAAATTTCCTGTTGGGGTAATTTCTTACCTACTGACTACTAAGTGGAGTGAAAGTTAACAGGCGACCATGACGCAAATATACACGAGTTTTGCAGGAGATTCCCAGAAAACTTACGAGGATACTTGTCGAGGGCTGAATTTGAGTGAATATCTGAGGGAGGCAGGGCTAGTTCAGAGTGTGAGTTTTAATAGCAAAGTTTTCCGATGTGAAGAGATTTGTTTTCACGCGTTTAGAAATAATTAAGAAAAGGTGTCATTTGAAGTATAATATAGATAGAATGCGCTTGGCCAAGGAGTTCACAACATTGCCATCCGGAAGTATAACGGACCAACACACAAACTCTGTGTAACCATGAACTTTATAGTCTGGTTAATACAGTTTAGTGAGAACAACTCACAAACGCGGATGGCAAAAACAATAACAAAGGCCTGAGTGACGTCATCTGCATACTATCTATACAAGAAAAGAAAATGCCAAATGAAAATGCCAAATGCCAAATGATTTTTCTAATGCCAAACGGTTTTCAAAAATGCCAGATTTTTGGAATCTGGCATTTAAAATGCCAAACTGGCAACCCTGGACGGAAATGGTGAAAGGAAAATCATCATATGACATTAAAATTAACTTCCGGTGCAGGCAGTGTTGCCAGGTGCCTTTTCAAAATTCCAGCCAACTTTATGCCAGAAAGTCACAAAAATCCACCAACTTTTATCCTACTTCACCTGCGACATTTGCCCAAAATCCGCCATTTGATTAAAAACACCAATAATCAACAATAGTATATTATCTCAGCTGAAATCATGTTACTTAACGCTACTCACCTATCTACAACTGTTTCCCTTTTAAAGGCATGAAGATTCGTAGTTTCGATTTTGTTTGACTATCGGATATTGTCTTCACATTCGGTTATAATAGAGCAGTAAAGTTAGGTGCCCCAAACGTAAACAAAGGTCGAGAAGCACGTGGCAAACCACATGTTCCTGTCTTGACAGCTCACGTTCCAATGTAAATAATAGAAAAAAAATAACCTTTAAAATTTGGCTGTTAGGTGGCAAAAGAAACACATATTCATAAATACTCGATCATGCATCAAATAATGTCTAGATATGGATATTTTATGGAACAAAAGGTAAAATTTTCTAAAATTTATCAAAAGTTACAGTCTATCTATTTTTAGACCAGAGCAAATTATTGCGCTGGTGTGAACAAAACGAGAATTATTCGGAGCCTGATTTTCATAATAATTTAGCCTTATATTATTATTTCTGCAACTGTTAGATTTTATGTAAACATATTTTCAATACTGAAAGTGTATTGCCTACAACTCAAACTACAAAATTGGGAGACCTATATTGTGCGTAAAGTATTCCGGTCCCTAACGGAAATCACTAGCAACTTGTTATTGTTTACGTTTGGGGCACCTAACTTTACTGCTCTATATGAATAGGATTCCACCTTGGAATAAAAATAGATGGAAGGAAGATGACGTCATAATACTGAAGCCAATCGTTGGCCGCTTCCGCCATATTGGGTAGACCAAAACATTCCTTCGTGATTCCAGGGACGGCTGGTAATAATGGGCAGGGTGGGCAAATACCAGCCTGTTTTTTCAAGTTATAAGCTGTATTACCAGGTCCGAAATAATCAATTTTAAATTAGATAATTTCAAAAGTTACTACTTAAACTTGATACTTCGTACTGAAATCAATTTGTGTGTATTTTTGATAGATTGCAAATCATCATGCACCCTGTAATGCATAAACCAGGATACGCTCCTGTTCTTTTTATCACCCCCCCCCCCCAAACACTCCACTACACTCCGCCCACATCGTCTCATCTCATCGTCACGTCGTCTAACGGTGAACTAACTCCGATTTTTGCTGTCTGGCCTCTCTAGTACTAGGTCGGGCTAATTCAAATGAGCCCACTTTAATAA
>NC_088367.1:36345572-36405572 GCF_034508935.2 Berghia stephanieae | reverse complement strand
AGTTATGACTCTAAAATATCTTATTGCAACATCTAATAGCATCTTTACTACGCCACTTTGAACTTGAGAAAAAAATCGTCAAAATAGGAAAAGTTGCTCAGTCGCCCTTTCGGCACAGGCCGTGACTCGTCATCTGTTATGAACTAGCGTCAGGCAAAATTTACCTGTCGAACTAAAGTGAAAGCAGTAAACGGCTGTGCTCCAAACAGCGATCGGTACCTACTGTACGAAATGGATGTATGGTCGATATGGCGTGCCGGAGGAATAAATTAAATTAAATATTGTGAAATTCATTGAGCATGGTAAATCCTTGGAAATGCGCTTTGAACTAATACACCTGCTAGACAACTCCGATTCCAATATAAACGACTGATTAATGTTCCCATATATAAACTATAGTGCATGGGCCAGTGGGCGAAACCCTCCCCCCCCCCCCCCCCCCCCCTGGGGGAGTTTTCGCCACATGGTTTTTCTGAAACAGCAATATATCTTGAGTATTAATCCGGGTGTTACCGTTTTTTCAAGTGTCATTTACGAGAGTTATGGCCCTTGAAAGGTCATCGGGTGCAATTTTTGGTGAACTCATTTTTGTGCATAAAATGATTGTTTATCACCCTAAAATTGCTTCAAATGCAATAAATAGTGGAATTTTATTGTCATTTCTCATTTTTTGCCTCATATCATAAAATATTTTACAAAGCCATATAGCGTTTTTAAATCTTTGATAGCCATTTTCTCTATAATTTGAAAAAAAAATCTATTACAGTGTACTTGTTTCCCTTCAGGATGAATAAACAAGAGGGATTTTGCACTAGCACAATTCAGGCATGCTTCAGGGACATATAACACAAATTAATCCGGGTGTTACAGTTTTTTCAAGTATCATTTACAGGAGTTATGGCCCTTGAAAGGTCATCGGGTGCAATTTTTGGTGAACTCATTTTTGTGCATAAAATGATTGTTTATCACCCTAAAATTGCTTCAAATGCAATAAATAGTGGAATTTTATTGTCATTTCTCATTTTTTGCCTCATATCATAAAATATTTTACAAAGCTATATAGGGTTTTTAAATCTTTGATAGCCATTTTCTCTATAATATTTAAAAAATATATATTACAGTGTATTTGCTTCCTTTCAGTGATAAATAAACAAGAGGAATTTTGTACTAGCACAATTCAGGCATGATTAATGGGCATATAACACATATACATTTGTAACATTTGACCTTGCTGTAGCAAAGAAAGCTTACGATATTGTCTGGCAAAACCCACAGCTTTACAAAACAGTCATTTATTCACCTGGGTGTCTTTCACACCATAATTTCATATCTTGGTGCCCTGGGAAAGCTCCAAAGTGGATCTGGTTTTGAAGAAATTGTGACTGAAGCAGGGCTATGTGCACATGGTTCTATGGATAGGGTTATGAGTGGAAAGAACTACAACAGGGCTATACGAGTGCATGTGTCTGTTTTGGAGGCTCTAGAGAGGCTTCTGCTTGCAAAATTTGAGCAGGACACGGATTCAAAACTCATTAAAGACCTCATGTCTTACATAAAGGAATTCACCGAAGGAATTTCAAGCCATAGAGCTAATAAAATTCTCCAGTCAACTGTGTATGCTGAGTTATTTTCCCAGTATGAAGCCTTCAAAGAGAGTGTCCGCTCAGGAAAGTACGGAAAAACTGCACAATACTGGATCCAATACATGGACAGAGTTTGGCTTCTCCTCCAGTTTCTGCGAGCTACAAAGACAAACAACTTTCTTCTTCATATATCTTTTTTAAAAGAACTGTGCCCACTGCTTTTTACCATGAATCACCACAATTATGCCAAGTATCTCAGTGTATATTTTGTGTCACTAGCCAACCTGATTCATTCCCACCCAGGGGCAGAAGAAATGTTACAAGATAATGGATTTAGTGTCTCCAGATCAAGGACGCCTGCTGGAAGAATAGCAGTTGATGTGACCATTGGACAAACTATAAACAAACATGCAAAGACAAAAGGAGGTATTGTTGGGTTCAGCAAGAGTCTTCCAAGCTATTACCGTTGGAGTGTAACAAGACACAATCGAGCAGAATATGTATCAGCAACCCAAAGAATGATCAGCAACAACAACTGTATAGATATAGACACCCACAAAGAATTGAGCCTTGCAGAAAAAAGACAAAGTGAAAAGCGAGTGCAAAAGATCCTCCAGGCATTTTCAGCATTTATCAATCCCTTTGAAGTTGAAGATGGTCTGGTCAGTCTAGCTTCTGGAATAAAAGTGCAAGAGGATGTTGCTGATGACCTGCTGGCCGTGGAAAAAAACAGGAAAAAGATTGTTTGAAAGTTTTGTTGAAGACAGACTGAAGGAAAAGACTGTAGAATTTCACAAGCCATTAGAAAGGAACAAGACCAAGACATTTGCATCATTGAGGAAAGTGGTAACAGTGAAAAAAGACATGAACGTGGTCAAAATCAAGGCACAAAGAAATTTATTTGGCCAGCTTCTTGTTTTGTCCCAAGAGCACCGTGTTGATCTTCAAAAAGTTCTTCAATATCCTCTAACACCTACTCCATGGTCGCTGGCTTCATCAGATGGTTTACCTCTGAAGACCAACAAAGCAACTCTGTTGCACAAGCTCACGCCTGACAATTCATTAATGTTCGAGGATTATGCAAAAACAAAAACAAACACCGTTTACATTGTTGATGGCAATGCACTGTTACAAACTCTGTCAGCAATCCCAAATACATTTGGTGAAGTAGCCAAACTTACATTTTCCTCCTTACCACAAGCAGCTTGTGTACACTTTGTGACTGATACTTACATAGAAGATTCAATCAAAGGTTGTGAGAGATTGAGGAGAGGATCTTCTGAAGATAATGCATACTTGTTAAGAGGATCTGAAACAACAGTGCCCAGACGTTGGAAATCATTTCTCAGCTGCGTTGATAACAAAAGATCCCTTATCAGGTTTCTCCTCAAGGAATGGGAAAGTAACGAATATGCAAAGAAACTGAGAAACAGGGAAATCTTCTTTGTCTGTGAAGAGAGATGCACCTTACTTTACAGTGACCCGGATGAATTTACCACAGCTGTACCTTGTCTAGATCTCTACTCATCACAGGAAGAGGCAGACACACGAATTATACTGCACTGTCAATATGCTTCCCGCCAACCAAACTGTGAAACAATTGTTGTCAGATCACCAGACACGGAAGTCTTCTTACTTCTCCTTTCATTCTCAGAGACAATTGGAAAGACCCTGATTTTTTATACTGGCTGTGGCAACAACAGGCGACAAATCAATGTCTCTCAGATAGCAAAGACTTTGTCTAAACAGATGTGTGATGCATTACTTGGTGTCCATGCATTCACAGGCTGTGACACAACAAGTTGCTTTGGTGGGCAAGGAAAACTGAAAGCTCTAAAATTTCTTCAAAAGGAGGAAGATCCTAGAATTCTGTTCTCCAGATTTGGAACATCAGCAGCTGTTTCGAGTAATGACTGTCTCGTGTTAGAGTCATTTGTGTGCAAGCTGTATGGCAAAACCTCATGCACAAGTGTCAACAAAGTGAGGTATGACATAGTTCGCCAGCGTTTCAAAGGAAAGAAAGGTACCATCTCATGCAGTGGTGGAATTGATCTGTGTCAGATGCCTCCTTGTAGTCAAGTATTGTCACTGCACATATCAAGAGCCAACTTTCAAACTCTCATTTGGAGGAATGCAGTGTGCCAGAATCCTAGCATTCCAAAACCAGAGGATAACGGTTGGCAGAGAAATTCTGCAAATGAATTGGAAGTACAGTGGTTCAAAGATGCTTTCATTCCAGATGAGTTGCAGGAAATTGTGTATGAAGAAAGCTGAACCAGTACTGACGAAGATACATATGCCGAGGATGGTAGTGATAGCTTTGACAGTGATTTCCTTGACGACACTTCAGAGGACGAAGAGGATTTTGCTACTGATGATGAGGATATGTAATAAATTGGTGAGCAGTGCAAACTGTTAAGGAGTAAAGCATGTTTGCAAAACACATAAGGATATTGTTTTTATGTACTTACTGCATCTTGAATCAAGAATCCCTTTTGAGTATCAATTATTCTTCATAATATAACAATGCGATTTCGTTCAAAAGTCTTCGGTAATGATGCTTCACTTGGGTTGTGAACAAATTAGTCTTTTTTCATGATATATCTATTGTTTTTACCACACCTTCAACTTACTTTTAAATGTGACAACTGGACATCAATACCATGTTTAAAAAGAATGAAAATTATGATGAATTTGGCATCCCACAAAGTGGAGAAAAATTTAAGGGTTGCGTACACTTTTAGTTTTTCCTGTGACGTAGAAATATGAAGGTTGTTGTTGAGGCTTGGGCCATAGCTTTCTTCAGTGCTACATTTTTAATGAGCATGCTGTTTTTGGCCATATTTAAAATAATTTTTGTGTAAAACAATGAAATAGCCCATAAGTTTAGATATGACACTTCATGAGATTACTGACAAATTGTTTCAACTTTCTGTGAATCTATATAATATTTACAAATTGAAAGCTTGTGCACATAGTTTGATAGTATATTCAATTTCCTTCAGTTTGATACCCAATTTGCATATATTTGAATTAATATTGTAGTCTCCAGAGCCTTTGAAAGAAATGTTGTCTCTTTTTTGCAAGGGGACACAACTCACTTTTTTCAAAGAGCCATAACTCTCTTAAATGACACTTATTTTTACGGTAACAGTGGAATTTGTATGGCCAATAAGTTCTATTATTTGAAAAACATAGTGGCATAAACTCCCAAAGGGGGGGGGGGGGGGGGGGGGGGTCCCAGTGGCCTAAGCACTACTATTGTTAGCTGAAAATCTTTCTTTGTCGGGACTCCAAAAGTATGGAACGAATTAGACAAATAAATCAAAGGGGTCTTTTAGGAGCACTGATTGATTTTAGATTGATTATTACATTGAAATGTGTTGATATTTATTTTATTCATTATTATTAGGGTGGTGGTGGTGGTGGTGGTGATGATGATGATCCCGCTGATATGATGGTGATGATGAATAAATTAAACATATCTAATTCCCTTTATTCATCCCATAGGGGAGATTCGTCTTTCGGGTCTATTCTAAGGGAAGACTGGAATAACCCAAGCGACAGCCGCAGTGCAGCGCCGCAAATTTAGTTAGGGCAAGGTGACTTGCTCAAGACCACTCAGCGGCGGGTGATCGAACTCGGTACCTTTCGGGTGCCAACCAAAGACCGTACCGCTGCCCCTGATGATGATGATGATGATGATGATGATGATGATGATGATGATGGGAACTAACAAAGAATACACAGGCATCTAAAATTGAAACATTCCATATTCAAAGCTAATGTTTTACTCTAAAAAATTGAGCTTTACAATATCCACTAAATGTGATCAAAGCGCTTTGTAAAGGGGTCCCTGGTCAACAGCAACATTTAATATGTAGGACGGGACATGCCGCCTGTTAGGCGATATTACAATTTTTCAGACAAAGACAACGCTGTTAACGGCCAGGTACTCATTTTACACTTGAGTACGGTGAGAGAATGTGAGTAAAGAGCCTTGTCCAAAGACTCAACTATGCACCGAGCGCGAGGCTCGAACCCAGGACTTTCCGACCCGAACGCGGGTGTCATACCACTAGACCATTATAATGCATTAGACCCATGGCCGACAAGAGTACTATAGGTACGTCATGACTAGACCACATAGCCGCACTACTGTAGGAGTGTTCATTGATAGATGGATGCGTGTGTGTCATAGAAATAGCCTTAGTGTGTGTGTGCGTGTGTGTGTGTGTGTGTGTGTGATAGTCAAACTTGAGTAGGTTTAATGAAGACTTGTCACACACGCGTGATACACCTATACGAATTTCCCTGCCACCCAGACACACTAACATCTGACAAGGAGTGAGGGCTGTGAAAGAACCACAGACTACCGTGTGCAAACATTGGCGATTGGTATCGGATGGCAAACTGTGATCGTTTTAATTTGAAATGATTCGAAACACTCGTTACCCCTCCGCTCGCTCGGATCCTGATCGTCTCAAGCTCGTCTCACGTGTCAAGATCGTCTCAAGCTCGTCTCAAGCTCACAACCCGCCTGATCGTTTTAGTAACTCGATCGTTTTACTGACTCGCTCTTCCGGCATTGAGATCGGACGCTGACTCGATCGTCGATCGGGTAAAAGCGATCAAATAACCCAACACTAACTGTTTAATTTCTGAAAAGCATTTCAGAATATATGTTGCAACTGTAGGTCAAGATCATTTTCATTTCAATCGATATGATTGCCATAAACTTTTGCTAAGCATCATGAACTTCATGATGAAGTCTTTCGTCAATAAACCCGTTTTTTCTACATTTTCTCATTCTCATATGTTTGATCATGAGGGGACTGAGAATCATTTGATTCTTCTACTAAATACAATAGCTAAGAAATATATTCAGGTCAGGTATTTCTATGCTGGTAAACTGTA
The DNA here is from genome assembly GCF_034508935.2 of Berghia stephanieae. Lineage (NCBI taxonomy): Eukaryota > Metazoa > Mollusca > Gastropoda > Nudibranchia > Aeolidiidae > Berghia > Berghia stephanieae. Next base: position 36,399,072 of record NC_088367.1, on the reverse strand, counting down.
CAGTGAACAATTGAAAAAGAAGCTAATGTGTAAAAGCCGTCAAGTTCTTAACAAATTCATTTTATTTACAGGGCAGTAACAATGTCATTATTAACTTGTGTGATTTTTTTAAAGAGGCAAAAATGTTTGTGTATAACCCTTTCCTGGCTAGGCTGGATTTCACGTCAAACATCATTCCATCCGCTACAACTTTCACCTCGAGCACTCGGAGGGCTCGAGTCGCATCACAAGGGCTAATTTCTGAACTGTAGAGGATTGAATGATGAATGACGTAAAATCCAGTCTCGCCATGACAGACTTCTGTAATAACTATTAATGATGTACTAGTAATGAAATTGCTGGGATTTTTGTTTTATTTGAAATCTTAGTGAATTATGATCAAACAATGAACCTTTTTGTGTGACCATGATATTTTGTGTAATAATGTCCTTTTTTTTTGTCACTTTACACAAATAAATATAAAATGTAAATAGCATTTTGTGACTTAATTTTTGATGAATTATGGTAATTCATAGCTCTAGTAGCGGGGGTCCCGTTAGTTCAGTTGGTAGAGCATTGGACTGTCACGCCAATGGTCTCGGGTTCGAGTCCCTTTGCAGCCAGAATTTTTATCCGGTTCCCCTGTCCACCCAGCAGCAATTGGGTAGCTTACTCTACTACTGCTATAGCTGCAGTGGTACGTCCACATTTTAAGTTGTCACCATTAACCCTTTCATGGCTAGGTTTGAGTGGAACCGAACCAAAACCAAACGTACGTTTGTCTATACATGACTGACTTATACAGTTTCACCTAGAAATAGTCCATGTGATGCGACTCGAGCGCGCTTTAGACTAATCTGTGATGAAAACTGTACAGGATCGACTCATATTTGACGTGAAATCTAATCTAGCTGTGAAAGGATTAAGAATTGTGGTCGTGAAGTGGTGGCCTGGGTTTAAATGTGATTCCTACCCCGAAACTTTGTGCTGTAACTGTAAGAGTCAGCTAAAAGTGGTGGGTGGTTGGGAGGGCCTCCTGCATTCTTGCAGGAGATGTATGCTTTCTTCTACTTTTATCCCCTTATCTTTTCTAACGTCTGCTTTCTGCACTTGTCCTTGACCGAAATAGCTCGGTTGTGATTGGGTTCATGTGGGGTTGTAGAAATAGTCAGTAATGATACAATAAAGTAATGACAAAATCCGTGTATAGATTATTGCTAACGTTTAATAGTGGATAGAACTTGGATTGATTGTATGGATCAGAGGACGAACCGTACAAGACTAAAAAACCGGAAGTAAACATTGAATACAATAGAAGTGCGTCGTAGTGCTTAACCCTATTTCTACCATTGGGGTGTATCACACCCCAACCCCATATTTTTTCGCTCTAAAATCAACAGTTTTTGTCCTAAAGCCTTCAAATTTCATGACTTTTCCTAAACGGAGTGGCTATTCGTCAGTACTGACCCCCAGGCGCTGGCACCTGCGGGTCAGTACTGACGAACAGGCACCGGCGTCTGGGGGTCAGTACTGACTAATACTATTACTAGTACTGATGCCAATTGGTCAGTTCTGACCTGGCCACGGGCGTTGACGGTACCAAAATTATGGAAAAATGCCATTTTAAAAAATAACTTGCTCTACGACAAATAAATCAGCATTTCCTGTCCCATACTAGTACTAGTCGCAGGGAAGCCCTTGTTTTCACTAAAATTTTTTGTCGGTTTACGTGAGATTTGTTTAATAAATATATCAATTAATGAAACAAGTGAAATTGCCCAATCCTGAGAAAAAGACCAAATTTGGTGTTGATACGCCAAACTGGAAGCCCTATATTTCGGTTCATCCAACGCGCATGCTCACTGCACTGATGCGTGGCGCCAGAACTGAAAGTGAAAGCTCTTTCATTGTCTCGTCTTTCTTCATTCCTGTCATTTGAAATTCGGCTTGCTCGAATCTTACTGAGACAGGAAAAGTAGAAAACGGTAAGGGCTGCCTGAAGCCGGTGATCGTAAAATACTAACGAAAGAGTGAAAATGAAAGGCTTCGTATGGGAACAAAACAGACAATGGACGTTTCGGGTACAAACCCTTCATCAGCACAACAATACACAAATAAACGTGGAAAACAAATAAAATATAATGAAAAATAACTTGTATCGTCTGTACTCAATGGTGGTTGCAGTATGAATGAAATGTTAGCGTGGGTAGAGGATAGGGTGCCCCAGGGGGGAGATCTGACTGATAAGAAAAGGTCAGCGTCAGGGAACAGAACCTTCCAGAAAATAATGGAAGATAAAAGACATATATAAGTAGTAGTAGTAGTAGTAGTCCCCCGTGTGGTGTCCGGGGTCCCTCAACTGAGAGGGTCAAGAATAGCCCAACGTCAAGCCAGCGTGTCGTAAAAGGCGACTAATGGTGTGTGATTCCCCCATCTTTGAGTCACCTGGTCCTCCAGGTTGGGGGTTGGCAAAGGGTTAACACCCCTTTCCGTTAAACTCAAACCGTTACAGAAACACAGACAGACAAAACAAATCCTTTTTTTAGCTTGGGCGACCGAATAGTAGTAGTAGTAGTAGTAGTAGTAGTAGTAGTAGTAGTAGTAGTAGTAGTAGTAGTAGTAGTAGTAATTCAGAAAAGTGAGTGGAGCAGGCACTTATGTTGGTAACAACAAGATATGAAGTGAGTAGAAAAGTGCCAGAAGACAATAGAGAATAAAATTTTTTTTTTTTTCGCGGCGGTGGTGGGGTTTGAACCTGCGACCTTATTGGTACGACAACTCCGCCTGGCAGGTGAGAGCGTGGCTCTACCGTGTGGCACTTTTCTGGCACTTTTCTACTCACTTCATATCTTGTTGTTACCAACATAAGTGCCTGCTCCACTCACTTTTCTGAATTAAAAAAATTCACCCCATACACCGGAGCATACTCAATGTCTCAATCGTTTCTATGTTATATGTTTGTGATGAGAATATTGGCTATTAAGCTTAACTGCTGGTCAAAATTACTTCGCGATGGTGGCGAACGAATCGGCGATCTCAAGAAGTGGGTGAGAGAGGGATCTAGAAATGACTTTGGGTTTGAAACGAATATTTTGTGTTCGTGGATAGCTCACACGGTAGAGCCACGCTCTCACCTGCCAGGCGGAGTTGTCGTACCAATAAGGTCGCAGGTTCAAACCCCACCACCGCCGCGAAAAAAAAAATTTTTATTCTCTATTGTCTTCTGGCACTTTTCTACTCACTTCATATCTTGTTGTTACCAACATAAGTGCCTGCTCCACTCACTTTTCTGAATTAAAAAAATTCACCCCATACACCGGAGCATACTCAATGTCTCAATCGTTTCTATGTTATATGTTTGTGATGAGAATATTGGCTATTAAGCTTAACTGCTGGTCAAAATTACTTCGCGATGGTGGCGAACGAATCGGCGATCTCAAGAAGTGGGTGAGAGAGGGATCTAGAAATGACTTTGGGTTTGAAACGAATATTTTGTGTTCGTGGATAGCTCACACGGTAGAGCCACGCTCTCACCTGCCAGGCGGAGTTGTCGTACCAATAAGGTCACAGGTTCAAACCCCACCACCGCCGCGAAAAAATTTTTTTATTCTCTATTGTCTTCTGGCACTTTTCTACTCACTTCATATCTAGTAGTAGTAGTAGTAGTAGTAAGTAGTAGAAAGCTGTAGTGAAACAGTAGGGGGCGAGGTGAAAAAGTCACGGCGGAGGTGGGGTTGGGGGGGGGGGGTGTTGAATGAACGAAGGTCGAATCTTCGCGAAGGAAATACGAACGGTCGGATGGCTGGCGATGTGATAGTAAAGTGGAATATAGATAGACACCAAGATATGAAGTGAGTAGAAAAGTGCCAGAAGACAATAGAGAATAAAAACTTTTTCGCGGCGGTGGTGGGGTTTGAACCTGCGACCTTATTGGTACGACAACTCCGCCTGGCAGGTGAGAGCGTGGCTCTACCGTCTGAGCTATCCACGAACACAAAATATTCGTATCAAACCCAAGTCATATTTCTAAAGCCTTCTCTCACCCACTACTGGAGATCGCCGGCTCGTTCGCGCGCCACCATCGCGAAGTTTTTGACTAGCAGTTAAGCTTAATAGCCAATATTCTCAACACAAACACATAACATAGAAACGATTAAGACATTGAGTATGCTCCGGTATATGGGGTGAATTTTTTAATTCAGAAAAGTAAGTGGAGCAGGCACTTATGTTGGTAACAACCCCCAACAAAAATTTTTTTATTCTCTATTGTCTTCTGGCACTTTTCTACTCACTTCATATCTTTTTGTTACCAACATAAGTGCCTGCTCCACTTACTTTTCTGAATATAGATAGATAACTATGCGATTACGTGCTCTCTGTGTGGGATTGCTTACGTTGGTGAGACCGGAAAGAGGCTGGGTGACAGATTCGTGCAGCACTTGCGCGACATATCGAACTGGGCAGACACTTCAATCTGCCGGACTACTGCAATGTACAGCGCGCGCGCGCGCGTGTGTGTGTGTGTGTCTGTGTGTGTGTTTAGTTTTTGCCATTCGGACACTTCCACCCGCCGACGTAGGGAAACTCACCTGATCAAGTCGTTGGGAACGCTGACTCCACGCGGACTCAACACCAGGATTGACCACCACTAACCTCCACTTCGTATCCCGCTGTGCAACCACCTCTTAGTCAATACTATCTTTGAGCTTTTCGATGTCAACGTCACCCATATTCATAACCACTGCTGCCACTACAGCTACTGCTGCTGCTACTAATACTACTACTACTACTACTACTACTACTACTACTACTTCTACCACCACCGCCACTACTACTACTACTACCACCACCACCACCACTACTACTACTACTACTACTACTACTACTACTACTACTACTACTACTACTACTACTACTACTACTACTGTTCATACAACTACTCTCTCTCTCTCTCTCTCTCTCTCTCTCTCTCTCTCTCTCTCAATTCCCCCTCTCTACCGGTCCGCCCCCCCCCCCCCCTTTTTTTTCCTTCTCTCCCCTCTTTTCTATCTATCTATAGATAGTATGCAGTTGACGTCACTCATGCCTTTGTTATTGTTTTTGCCATCCGCGTCTGTGAGTTGTTCTCACTAAACTGTATTAACCAGACTATAAAAGTTCATGGTTACACAGAGTTCGTGTGTTGGTCCGTTATACTTCCGGATGGCAATGTTGTGAACTCCTTGGCCAAGCGCATTCTATCTATATTCCACTTTACTATCACATCGCCATCCGACCGTTCGTATTTCCTTCGCGAAGATTCGACCTTCGCTCATCCAACAACCCCCCTCCCCCCCCCCCCCCCCCCCCCGCCCCACCTCCGCCGTGACTTTTTCACCTCGCCCCCTCCAGTTTCACTACAGCTTTCTACTACTAGCTACTACTACTACTACCACTACAACTACTACTGCCACTACTCCACTACTGCTACTGCTACTACTACTACTACTACTACTACTACTACTACTACTACTACTACTACTACTACTACTACCACCACTACTAATATGTCTTTTATCTCCCACCCACGTCTTATAGTCGGTGTTACGATTTAAGAAGCCGTACTTTAAAACTGCGTTCACAAGTTCAGTTATTTTCAGTATATTCTTATAATAATAATAAATAAATAAAATAGAATTCCCTTTATTCGTGGAAAATTTGTATCTAGGGTCTATACCAAGGGAAGGCTGGAATAACCTGGGCATCAGCCGCAGTTCAGCGTCACAAGTCGAGCTAGGGCGAGGTGACTAGCTCAAGGTCACACAGGGCAGCGGCGGCGGTTGATCGAACTCGGTACCTTTCGGGTACGAAGCAAAGACCGTACCGCTGAGCCACGCTGCCCAAAAAATAGAATAATCTATTCGTTATCAAGTTTCTCCTCCTTTCCGTTATTTATTATTATTATTATTATTATTATTATTATTATTATTATTATTATTATTATTATTATTATTATTATTATTATTATTACTATTATTATTATCATTATTATTATTATTATTATTATTATTATTATTATTATTATTATTATTATTATTATTATTATTATTATTATTATTATTATTATTATTATTATTATATTATTATTATTATTATTGTTATTATTATTATTTTGCATGACAAAAAAAAAAAAAAAAAAAAAAAAAAAAATTAAAAATCCTCATCAGTAGAATGGACAAAGTATTATAAAAGAATCGTAACAGGAAATATTATACAACACATTTTCCTCTATTTTTCTTTAAATTAAGCTATAGATAGTATGCAGATGACGTCACTCAGGCCTTTGTTATTTTTTTTGCCATCCGCGTTTGTGAGTTGTTCTCACTAAACTGTATTAACAAGACTATAACGGCCGTTTTCAGAAAAACGCCAAATTCGAGTCCTCAAATTTTTAAAAAGTCAAGTATTTCCAACATACTCATTATTTTGTGTATGCTTTCTGTGATATGTATGCGACATAAAATTGTAATAACAGGGCTTAATGAGTTTCCATTGGTCACTTATTCAAGTATTTGTGAATCACGATCCACATGTGACTCATTCCTGTTACGCTTAAAAAATTATGTCACATTACATAAGTTAACACATTTTAGGACAATTATTGAAATAAAACATTGGAAAACAATAAACACAGAGCATTGATACCAATTCTGACAACAAAATGACATTTATTGTTTTACAAAAGGCATTCAGAAATCAGTTTTTGAAAACAAAGGATATTATTTGAGAAATCATCATCTCCAAAAAATTGTAGGAAAATGACAAAAATAAAAATTGTTTACCATAGTCTAGGTATATAAGTGTTAAACCACCACAAATAATATTTCCTTTCAAGTACTTATATTTATCATGAAAAAAAAAGAAAAAGTCATTCTTAACAGGAATGAGTTTGTGTAACAGGAATGAGTGGACGTAACAGGAATGAGTTTTCTGTTACAGGAATGAGTAATTACAACACATTTATTCGAAAGGATTATAAATTCAATACGCTTAGTGATTGAAACTCAGAAGGGGAACAAAATGGTTTGGGCGCCAATACATTGATTTGGGGCTTATGTTGGTAGAGACCCACAAAAGAGTACCACCATTGTTTGTTAACTTAACTCTAGGTTGAATCAATTGATTCAAGATAACTCTTTCGTGGCAGTTCGGAATGTTTATTTCTTGTTACTGTGTTTCTCTTTCCTGGAGCTAATTTAGAAGTGTCACCTTTCAGGAAAAAATCTCTTACTATTTGCTTGACAAGATATGGAAATTTTGGAGGCATTTGACGTCGTTTCCGAATTTTTCCAAGAGTTTATATTTTTGAGAGTCATATCAGCTGCCAAATGTTTCACGGATTTGTACATGTGCCTTCTGTTCCTCAAATGTTTGATGTCTTATAGGAGTGCAAAATGATATTGTAATGTTCTTTTCACTGAATTTTTGCCACATTTCTTGTTTTTTCTGCTATCTTTCAAAAGTTTTCTCGTTTTTGATCGGGGTGTCAACGGAAATTTGTGTTTTTTTTAATGACCTGTCCAAGCGCTTTTTGTACTTTTTGGATTTCTTTTTCTAATGAGAAAGAGAGGAGAACAGTCTTTTCACTTCTTCAAGACTTTGGTTTTTCAACATAAAGGTTTCATTGGCTGTTTTAGTAGCTTGATATCTTTGACGAGAGACATACTGGAGTGGAGATTTTGAGTGTGAGGATGGAGTGTAACTCAGATCAAGATTTTGCTGTTTCCGGTTTGTAGTGTGTGTGTGTGATAATTTTTTATCCAATTCTTTCTCTATTTGCGTTGTTCTCTTGGTGTCTTATCTTTTATGGACTTTTTCTTTCCACTCGATTTGTCGCTCTGGTATTTGTCTTGTTCTTTTTAAAGATTAACAGCACGTCGAATAGGAACTCAATCTCGTCTTTGACGGTAAAGTCGTTGCTCTCGGCTGACACCATGGCTTTTTTGGCCTTTGTGATAAGAAAACAAAATAAAACAATCGTTACAACAAAGCTATGACCCTTGAAAATGAACAATAATATCAAGTTACATTTCGCCACCCTCATTCCTATTACAAAACAAGGTGTAACATGAATAAAGTCAAGAAACAAAGAAGACTATTATGTGATACAATGTCACATTTGTACAAGCGATACCGGGCCGTTAAAATCATAGTAATCATCTAAAATGTATCTGAGCCTAACAGGCAACAAACTATGTTTGGACATTGGGCATTTGGTATTGGCAAGTTAACTTTGCACTAAGAATAGTCTTTCAGCAATGGAAGAAATGAATATGTATACATTAAAATGTTTTTAATGGTAACCTTGTAACCATGAATGTTACCACTTTAATGGACATAAGCCTGTAACTCTTCAGTGGTTTACAAAACACTTTACCAAACACATCCTTATGAAATAAAAGAATATGCTATGAATCAATAAACCATGTGGAGGCGCCGTGGCCGAGTGGTTACCGAAAGGACTCCCGACTGGGAGGTAACAGGTTCGAAAACCTCCACAACCATAGAGTGGTCTCCTTAATCAATGAAATTAATTCTGGTTGATTCACTTTGCTTCACCCAGGTGTATATTATGGTACCAGTGCTGCGTGGGAATGTAATTTGCTATAGACGTCGTAGTCATAAGTTAAATGTCTGTTTCATGCTACAGAAACAGGGATAAGCTCCGATTCTATGGGGCCATTATGCTCCAAAGGACTTAGTTACAATAAAACGTGTGTTTTATTTTATGAAAGTTCACATTCCTCATTCCTGTTACTCATTCCTGTTATGTTTTCCTCATTCCTGTTCCAAAACAAGGTGTAACAGGGATGAGTTTAACAGGGATGAGTTTATCATCGCTTCGATTCATACTATCCCTGAAATATGCTTTACTCCAACATTAAAGTATGACTATGATTTAGAGCCTTAAAAAAGCTATATACTGATACGTTTTATTTTTAATTCAATTTCTAATTTAAATAACAAGCCCTGGTAACAGGAATGAGTGTCATGGTCTAATGTTGAACACTACTCACCATTCTTGAAGCGGTTTTGATCTGGAAATCACACTAGATGAAAAAACCATGTGTTTGTAGTTTCGGCCATGATGGAAAAGGGGCATCAACGGCGAGAAAACATTGTTCGTTGCACTTCTATTGTTTAGAGGATTTTAATTGGTTAATTTTCACTGCCGTTACAGGAATGAGTAACCCCCTTGGGGACAAACTTTAGAAATATATAATAAATTTTTAAAAAGTCTGATTGTTACAAAATTTTATGAGGATGTTAGAAGATGGCAATTTTCATCAGCTGAATTCACAGTTGTATACAACAATAAACTCCATTTCGTTAAGAATTCGATTTTTAGCCATCATCCAAAAAAAAGGACAGGGTATTTTCGTCTACCCCGGTCAATACAATACGTCGTATCTATCCTGAATCTCTCTCGATTTTTGTTTTTTATGTTTCACACAAGTTAGTAATGTGTAGTGAGACTGTGTAGGCAAGTAATTGCTAACAATATATGCATCAAATATTTCAAAGAGCCAATTATCGTCACAGGACAGGAATTTGGCAGTTTTTTGAAAAAGGCCGATAAAAGTTCATGGTTACACATAGTTTGTGTGTTGGTCCGTTATACTTCCGGATGGCAATGTTGTGAACTCCTTGGTCAAGCGCATTCTATCTATAACGAAAATATACGGGGGAAAAAACAATAAAAACAAAAAAAACAAAAAAAAAAAAACAAACAAAAAAAAAAAAAAAAAAAAAAACAACAACAACAAAAACCCAAAGAAATAGAATGGACAACATAAAATAAAAAAGAATCTTATGGTGGCTTGAAATAACGAGTCATATCGTTGCCCCAACGGCATCTAACGCGTTAGAAATCAAACTTATCTAAGTGACCAAGTGTTACTGTGTGCCATCGGATAAGTTGGCCTGAGAGCCTGGGATTTTAATTGTTTTGTTTTATTAATGGTATACTTTAGGAAGTAACGAATAAGTGTGAAGAGGTCTTTGCACTGACGAACAGGTCCGATGTTCGTCAGTGCTGATCAATGGTGGGCAGTGGCACAGACCGAAGAGAGGTTGTCTGTGGGCGGTGGCACTTTTGTTCAATACTGACCAATAGACACCAGGTTATTGGTCAGTACTGACCTCCAGGCACTGGTGTCTGTTCGTCAGTACTGACCCGCATGTGCTAGCGCCTGGGAGTCAGTACTGACCAATAGCCCTAGCCTTTCCTAAATTGACCCCATCTATCACCTGTCCAAATTTTGTTTATCTCACGTGCATAGTTTGCTCACCCCAGAAGGTCATCACTGGATTTTGAGATTTATGTCTTTTGGGGTGTATCACACCCCCTTATGTATGAGTAGAGAAAACTCAGAAACCTCCTATTTTTCCCTTTGGGGTGTGTCACACCCCATGAGGTTTTCAATGTTGTGATCAAAATAATCACTGTGTGAACCAAAGCAGTGACCAACCAGACCATGTTTTACAACTTTATGCCCAGGTTCAAATCCCAAATTGAAGCACATGGGCTGATGTACTCGTCTCCAATCCTGTGATTTTATTTTCAATATGCCTATCCTGGCGTGAAGAATAGGAAAGAGACGCTTTCTTTGTGTAATCAAGGTCCAATTTGGTCAGTTGTTAGTTGTAAGTCCATCAACAACTTTTTATTTTCACAGTAACACTGATTTTTACATATTTCAGCAAGTAGGAGCTATGCAACTCAAGATCTTCAAGATCATGGACGCTTACACTTATACTTATAGGCATAGGGCTTACTCTGGATCATGTAGCATGGTATGGATTAGGAACAATTCCTTGATACCCCTTGAATAGGATGATGGTTTCACGCAGGCTACTTTCCAATTATGATTTGATAAGCGTAAGATTCTCACTCGCTGAAAAAAGACTACCCTTGGGGACTGAATCAGGCATCGTATGCAACTGAAGTCCAGTGTGTTATCAACTGAGCTAATGCTGTTGGACAAGGCATACTACACAACTTTAGGTATGCAACACGTAATCAAGAAACAAGGCAAATACCTGAGTAGCGAAAAAGAATTTAATTAAAATGAAATCAAATATGAGAACAGATAAATGGAAACAAAACCCAACCAATGTCATCACAGGGCCATCAATGGCTCATAATCAAACCGGCATACAAACAGAGCAAATGAGTGAGCTGTGATCGTTGCAAATGGAGGCGTCACATTTCAAACAGACTTGCTTGACTTTTCTGTCCTTTTTCCTGGGACACATGGTGCATCTCCCTTGGCTAGCTTTCCTCTTCTGTCCTGATTGCCTTGTATGGACTTCCAAGCACAACTTCATTTCAAGCTTGAGGATTTCATAAGAAAGATTTACTCTTCTATTCGTCCTTGCCAGTGACATTCTCCTCTGTAAGTGCTCAAAGAGCAAGTCCTTTGCCAAGAGCTCATTAAACTTTCCTCTGTCTGTGTGGGTTTGGGTATCAGCAGGGAATACATCTTTGTAGATCACATGGGACGCTACCACTGCTGTGTCGAGGAGATTATAGAACAAGACCATTGGCCACCGCCTCGTCTTTCGCTTACAGGAGTAACTGTGGCACATGTAGTCGAATGTATCGACACCCCCTTTTGTCTTATTATAATCTTGTACTATTATTGGTTTCTTCTTTCTATCGTCGGTGTCCACATCTGCTGCATGGTGCATTGTGCTGAGAACCACGACGTGCTTCTTGTCATTAGACTTGTAGGCAACTAAGCTTTCTTCTTCGGTAAATAAGAAGCTACTATCATATTTTCCAATATCCTTTCCTGTTTGGAAAATCCTTGGTAAAAAAGCCTTGTTGTTCCGTACTGTCCCTATAAGCGATAGGCCTCTTTTTGATAAGTACCGTGCCAGTTCGAGATCTGTGAAAAAGTTGTCACAAGTCACATTGCGACCACTCTTGTAGTAGGGTGTAGCCAGTTCTTTTACAATCTCCCTTCCTAAATTTGTCTTTCTGTCTCCATGTCGGCCTAAATACGGTATTCCACTCAACGGGTATGCAGTCTTGCTATCGCAAATAAGAAACAGCTTGAGTCCGTATTTGTCAGGTTTGCTGGGGAGGTATTGCAAAAATTTACATCGGCCCCTCCATGGCACAAGTTGTTCATCGACTGTCAGGCTTTGAGATGGTATGTAAGATTTCTGTAAGTTGGTATTGACTTTTGTGAACAGATCCCTCAATGGTGCAAACACATCCTTACTTTGTCTTCTTGACCTCTTCTCTTTGTCATCAAACCTCAAAACTGTACATAACTCAATGAAGGGCCTGAAGCTCATTGTGCACATTGCAACACTGTCGGCCGATGCTCCATGCCAAATCTTAGATGCCCTCAAAAGACTCAGCTTGTGTGCCCCTAAATGAATAAAGAGACCAATCAAGGCGCGCATTTCTAATAGGTCCACAGGTTGCCATCGAGTTCCTTTCCGCCTCATACCCTCTAGATTTGTCATCTTGACTATCATGTAAATGATGACCTCTGTGAATATCAAACTGAAGGCAGAGACGACAGAGTTCACGGTTTACTGATTCCTGACATGTGACGTTGGAGGCCTGTACACATTTCTAGTCGGTGTTCTTCCCACTTGAGGAGTAGGGACCTTGCTCCATACCACTGAACCATTTTTGCTGACTATGATGTTGCTTGTTGCTGGCAATGGAAAGCTGATCATGAACATTTTGATCCTCAAGGTTTTCTTCTTTCAGCTCTGAGTCAGGATCTGAATCAGCCAATACAGCAGGGAAATCTTCGTCATCACTGCTCTCATCTGATGTTCTCGGATTCATTTCATCATCTGTTAAATCATTGTCAGGGATCCAGTCTAACTGCTCTGCATAGGAGTAGTCTGAAAGCAAAAATAGATAAATGAATTTAAATGATTAGAATAAGAAGAAAGAACATGACATAGAGACAAGCCCCAGTAATTAACTAATGCTCTTCTTCTTCAAGGGCTATTTTCCTCAAGGCAATGGCAATTCTAAACTTTAGAAGAGCAAAATCAGTTTAAACTTTCTGTTGAATTGAACGCTGGTCTACCTCTACCTGATCAGACCACCAATGAGTGGACAATAAAATGGTGAAAAATGATATCATCCAGAATAGACTACAGTCTAATAACAATGGTTATGTTCTGCTTTATAGCCTCTTGACGGTGTAAGCCTCACCCAATTGATCAAGTCTGTAATCTAATCATTTTGATTCTGAATAATAGTGTTAGGTAATTTTATAATATAATTGTAAAACCTACCTAACTCAGCATTATCCTGGGCCTGCATTTCAGTAGAAAATGGATCATTGCACACGTATTCTTCATTAGGCAGCTGGGATGGTGGTACATTGCAGTCAGAATCTGAATGAGAATATTGGGCCCCATTTTGATCTGGTTCAGGGAATACAAAGTGAGATAAGATTTATGAACGAAAAATAGGATATATAACATTTATAAACCTGTGATATTGTAAAAATGAAGTAAATGCTAAAACTAAAACAATACCATCAACGATCGAATGGAGGTGAGGTTATGTGACTGTCGAGGCATTGCACTTTTTGCCTGGACGACACCGGTTCAAGCCCTGCTCTAGGCGCCTCTTTGTTTTCATTGACCAATAAATATAGCTCCTATAGTGTTACTGCCATGTGCCTGATTTTAAGTGGTCTCAAGTTTTCCATATAGAGCAAGTAATTTTACGGATCATTAACAAATTAAGTTGTTACCGTATTTAATCCAATAATACACACATAAACACAATCAATGACGAAATTAAAAAGGACATGGCAATAGAACTTACCGTGTGTAGGTGATGAATCAACTTGAGCAGGCTGCAGATCCGTGTAAATCAAGCTGTCTCCAGTACTGAAGGTGTCAAAAATATTTGATCTCTCCCCATCCATGATCAAAGAAAGAATAGAACTGTAAGAACAAATAAGTGAAGAAATGTATCAATTGAATTATTTCTTCCTGCTCTGTTCATCTATGAATTATCATTTTTAGGGTTAGGAGTTATAAACATATCAATTTAAAGTGTTGCATTTAGTTGCATTACTAGTCTGTGATTACGTTTAGCTGCCTTAGAACATGTAACCAGAAAGTAGAAGTAGAAAGGCTAATCAATAGGATATAAGAGATTGTGAAACGAGTCTAAAGCAAAACTATTTAGAGGTATGCTGTTCAAACATAAAGGAATACATAGTTGAAATGAAATTATAGAGAAGAACTCTACTTACCAGGTGGGTATGTTGCTGGATTAAAAACACATATATTCTTTGCTTCAAACGGTTCAACAGGTGTAACTTTCCATTCACAGGAAAAGGAAATGGTGGCCAATTGTAATTTACAAGTTGCCAGAGAACTTAAATTGGCAACAAAAAAGTAACTAAATACCTTAATATTCGGGGACCACATGTTGAAGATACTAATAAAACAGTGACAAAAGAGGTGGGGTGTGTTACACCCCAATGTTTGAAATAGGGGGTTTCCAATTAATGCTTATCTATATGTAGGGGGGTGTGTTACACCCCAATGGACAGAAATCGGAATATACCGATAGATTCAACAGTAATTGTTAGGGGGTGTGATACACCCCACAAGACAGAAATAGGAATATTTAGTGGGTGTAAGAAATAGGGTTAAAATGTAAGACAAATGTTCGTGCGAAGCACCGACAGAACTGGTCGCCACACTACCCCTCCCCCAGCGGGGCGCAACAGTTGTTCAGCGGAATCTTGGTGGTAGCCAAGATTCTCGACCTGATCGAGTTGTTGTCGCCAGGCGTCCCGTGACAGGGGTCGAATTCACGCGTTTCAGTTGCGTGTCATCTGAATGAGGTAATGTCAATGGTTTTGGGTTGGCTGTTGTGTGGCTGATGTTAGTGTCTGAGTGTGAGAGGTGTGCAGTTTTTAGTCGATCGATGGAAATCTTTCCAGAGCGACCTTTCATGTCCAAAATGAAATATTTGTCCCTTTTGTCAATAATCCGATAAGGGCCGTCGTATGGACGCTGGAGCGGATGTCTGTGCGAATCAATTCTCACATAAACGTAACCAGTAGATGCCAGGTTGGATGGCACATATAAGGACTGTTGGCGGTGAAACTTGGGGGTGGTGGTTTCATGGAACGTATTGTGTTTTGTAGCCGCTGAACGAATTCTGACTTTGGTGTAGATGTTTCAGGACCAGTCGACGACAAAAACTCTCCTGGAAGACGAAGGGTTGAACCGTAGACTAAATCAGCGGGGGAACAGCCAGAGTCCTCTCGCCAGGATGTACGAATCCCCAGCAAACACAATGGGTATCTCCGAATACCAGTTAGTGCTTGTGGTCCGGGCTTTCAGTGCTGCCTTCAGTTGGCGATGGAATCGTTCAATCATCCCATTTGCTTGAGGGTGATATGCGGTTGTTCGGTTGACGTTGATGCCCAAACACCTGTTGCACTCTGTCCAAAGTGTCGATGTGAATTGTGCGCCACGGTCGAAAGTAATGTTTTCAGGAACACCAAATCGGGAAATCCAATGGTGTATCAAAGCTTGAGCACAGGTAGAAGCATGAGCATCTGGAAGAGGAATTGCCTCTGGCCACCTCGTGAAGCGATCGATGACTGTAAACAAGTAAGTCATACCTTGGCTGATGGGTAGTGGTCCAACGAGATCAACATGGAGGCTACTAAATCGATTCGTTGGTAGTGGCCGGGTCGACAAGTGGTGCTCGTGTGTGCCTATGCACTTTGGAAGATTGACAATGATGACACTCTTTACACCATTTACGTATGTCTCTTTTCATCCCATGTCTAACGAAACGTTGACTGATGGCGCGTTGTGTGGGCCGTGCGCCGGCGTGGGAGAGACCGTGAATCTGGTCAAAAATTTGGCGAGTCCATGACGTTGGAAGAATGGGGCGTGTTGCGCCTGTTGAAGTGTCACACAAGACTGTGGATGAACCAAATGGAATGTTCTCAAGTGTAAGACCTGTGGTAGATTTGCGATAAGATTCCATTTCCTGTGAGTGAACCTGGTCATATGCAAGTTTAGTGAATTCAGTAATGGAACAGGTGCCTGAGTCTGTGGGCGTCATAATATTAAAACGCGAGAAGGCATCAGCTACCACGTTAAATTGACCTGTGATATGCTGAATATCAGTGGTGAATTCGGCGATGTAAGACAAGTGTCTTGTTTGTCGAGGCGAGCGGTCAGTTTGACTGATGAGAGCGGAGACAAGTGGTTTGTGGTCTGTGAATAATGTAAATGCCCTACCTTCCAGGAAATGCCTGAAGTGTTTGACAGCGCTGTAAGCGGCGAACAGTTCGCGGTCAAACGCACTGTAATTTTTTTTCTGTGGCTGAGAGCTTCCTAGAAAAGAAGGCAAGCGGGACCCAGTTATGACCTTGCTTTTGTTCAAGTTGTGCACCGACAGCTGAGTTGGAAGCGTCAACTGTAAGACTTGTTGGGGCATTTGGTAGGGGATGGTGAAGGAGAACAGCGTGTTTCAAAGCCTCCTTGGCCTTTTCAAACGCCGTATTGCAGTCATAAGACCACACGATGGATTGTCCTTTGCCACTTGCCTGAGAATGTAATGGGGCAATGAAGTCTGCCACGTGTGGGATAAATCTGTGGTAATAGTTTAGCAAGCCAAGGAATCGCTGAAGGCCAGCACGGTCAGTGGGAGGGGCACTGTCACGTAGAGAGGCCACCCTGTCCGGTAGTGGAAGAATCCCTTCAGCAGTCACACGGTGGCCAAGAAAATCCAACTCGCTAACACCGAAAACGCATTTCGCCTTGTTGATCACAAGTCCGTTTGTAGAGAGGAGTTGAAAAAGTTCCCGTAAGTGTTCAATATGTTCTTTATGTGAATGACTGGCAACCAAAATGTCGTCAACATAGACGAAAGCGAAAGGTATGTCTCTCAAAATGCCATCCATGAGTCTTTGAAATGCTTGGGCAGCGTTCTTCAAGCCAAATGGCATCCGCACGAATTCCCACAACCCGAATGGCGTAATGATTGCTGTTTTTGGAATTGACGACTCTGCCATGGGAATTTGATGATAGCCCAGAATCAGGTCGATCTTGGAAAAAAGGTGTTGCATCCAGAAAGGCGGCTATTGAAGTCGTGAATATGAGGTAGAGGATACCGATCATCTTTGGTCACAGCATTGAGGTGTCTGTAGTCACCGCAAGGCCTCAGTTGGCCATCCGATTTGGAAACTACATGTAGAGGGGATGCCCATGCTGATTTAGAGCAGCATCTTATGGTTCACACTATTATGCTATGACGATCGACCCAATCAGCAAAGTCCGGTCCGCATTCGTGCACCGTCGTGAACCCGCCTGGTAGCATCGTCACAACACACCTTTCGACTAGATGCTCTGCCGTTTCGGGTTCTTGCCCACAGCGTGGACATATTGGACAGGAAGTTAGACCCCACTGATGTAACGCACCGGCCGTTAGGCAGCTCCTCGACCGAAGCCGATTCGCAGCTACCCAGTGTCTCCTCTTACTGGTATCAAAGCCTGGCAACTTCTCACCAAGCTTAGAGGAGTGTAGGTCCCCGCCCCCACGAGGGATTGAATTCGTCCTAACCGACTTCCATCTCGTATGTGCAGCTCTGTCCGTAGTCAGGGATTCTGAGTACAAGGGTTGCCGGGACTTATTTTGGCTCGAAACGGGGGCACCGTTCATTATGCGCATGAGAGGGGTATCCCCATTCCCTCTCTCTTTGATCTTACTCAGCCAGTTTCCCGTAATGGTCTCCCTCCCGGGGATCGGGGGGCTGGATCGCTGCCATTATCGGGCCCTATTCTCTAGGGGTTGTTGCTAGCGTTCCCGACACTATGTGCATCGACTTGCGAAGTTTTACATCCACCTTCTCAACGTTTCTGCTTCTACCCCACACTGGAGCGCAATACTCCGCGGTCGAATAGTATAGTGCCAGGGCGGATGTTCTCAGGAGCGCTTGGCTAGCGCCCCAAGTCGATCCCGCCAGCTTCATCAGAAGACTGTTGCGTTTCTCTATCTTCCGGGCAACCCCTTCGAGATGAACCCGATAGGTAAGGCTGCGATCCAACGTCACCCCTAAATATTTTGGACGCGGCTCATATGGGAGTGGCTGGTCCCCGACTAGGACATTCAGTTTACGGGTGTGCCAACCACTGCATAAGTGAAATGCAGTGGCCACGGTTTTTGAAGTGTTCATCTTCAGGTACCACTTGTCAAAGTAGGATTTGAGTCTGGTGACGTCCTCGCTGAGTACGCTCTCGAGACGGGTCCACACTTTACTCTGAGTAACGAGTGCCCAGTCGTCTGCGTATCCCAGCCTCAGGGAGGAAGTGTTCGGCATATCGCTAATGTAAACGTTAAACAACATTGGCGCAAGTACCGACCCCTGAGGGACCCCATTCTTCAATTTCCTTACTTTGCTCGTGACGTCTCCCAGCGCGACGTGGAATTGCCTTTCCCCTAAGATCGATGAGAACAACTTCAAGGTCTTTTTGCACCTTATGATTTTTGCAAGTTTGAGCATTAACCCATCGCACCAGACCGTATCGTACGCCGCTGATAGGTCTATAAAAACAGCACCTGTTTGCTGTTTTCTCTCGAACCCGTGCTCAATATGCCCTGTAAGGGCGATGACCTGCTCCGTGGTGCACCTCCCTTCCCTGAAGCCTGCCTGCTCAGGTGGCAGGGCAGCGTCTAGGACCGGCCCCCATCGGTTTAATAGAACACGCTCCAACAATTTGTAAAGACAGCTCAGCAGCGATATGGGTCTGTAGCTGTCTGCCTCCTTCGCCGGCTTCCCTGGCTTCAGGATGGCAACTATCTTCGCGTGCTTCCACACTTGTGGAAGCTTTCCTTTTGCAAGGATGTCAGACATTGCCTCTGCTAGCCAGGCCCGTGCCCTGGGGCCCAGATGCGTCACCATATCGGGATATACACCATCTATCCCTGCTGCTTTGCCGTTCTTTACTTCGCTAATGGCTGCACCCACTTCTCGGGGACTGAACGGGGCCGTCCAGTCCGACTCCTCCGCAGGTAGCGAGTCCAAAATCGTACGGTACGCCTTGCGGACACCGCGCTCAAAAGCCTGATTAGGGACCCGCTTACTACGGTTCTTAATGTTCTTGGCAATTGTGTCTGCCTCGCATTCCGGTGCAGCCTTCGCGAAATTCCGATCTGGGTCCAATTTCTTTATCAAACGCCAAGCGTGGCGGCTGGAGTGTGTAAAGTCGAGACTTTCCACGGTCTCCTGCCACCGTTGCTTCCTTCCCTCTGCCAGAGACTGAAGTAGTCTATTGGCTGCGTCCTGGGACTGGGTCTGCTTGATTTAGAGCGACAGATGATTCCCATCTGCTCCATCTTGAAGAATTCAGCCTTTGCTGCATTCAGTTTTTCTGGATTGAGACGGCGCGCTCGAGCGTGGACGGGCGGCCCATTGGTGATCATGTGATGCTCCACGCCGTGTTTGTTGCGAGATGAGTTAAACTGGGGAATGACAAGGTCTGGAAACTGTTGAAGGAGGTCAGAGTATGCAGTACTTGGGTGCACTGAGAGGCCGGCAAGGCTTATGGGTGAATTAGTATATTTAAGTGGAACAGAAATGTTGTCCATAGACAAGAGTCGTTTTCCTTTTTAGATCAATTATCAGGGCGTTAGAAACAAAGAAATCCGCACCCAGGATGGGACGTGTCACATCTGCCAGGTAAAATTCGTGATTGAGGACTTGATTAGATTTTATTTCTAAAGTGATGGTGCGTTTACCCCAGGTTTTGATTGATGTTCCGTTTGCAGCAGAGAGTGTAATAGAAGGTGTTAATGTTCTGCGGTCTTGAGTTGAGGCGGGGTATACAGAAACATCAGCACCAGTATCGATCAAGAAAGATTGTCCCAAACGTCTATCATAAATGGAAAACGTGTTTGAATTTGGATTGCTGACCGATTCTACGTTCATCGACCAGCCGAAGCGTTTCCCGAAGAAGGCAAGTTTTGATTGTTTCTTTTGAATTTGAGTAAACTGGAAAATTTACAACCATCTTGGCAGCGACGGGCGTCTGGTCCAAATCGTTGATGATAATAGCAAATAGAGTTGGGCATGCTATGTTGAAGAGGCTGTCCACGTTGGCGGACTGTCTTAATTGCAGCAACAGTCTCCTCTGACTGTGGTCGTGTGGTTGTTACATCCTGCTGTAAGTCAGGAATGGTGATGAGGAAATATGTTGCACACCGGACATGCGTGTCTCCCAGATCCTGTCAGCTGCCTCAGCCAACTCTTCTGTGTCTGTAAGATTGTGCCCGGCTAAAATGCCTCGAATGTCCGGGGAAGGTTCATGAGAAATAATGCACGTTTCAGAGTGACAGGGTCATCATTCAGTGCATTTATCTTGCGCAGTAGAGCAGTTGGGCGTTTGTCACCAAGACCATTAAGATTAAGGAGTTCTGTGTCTTTCTGGGTCTGGGATTTGCCGAAGGTCTTGATCAAGGCTTTTTTTAAGCTGTCATATTTATCAAGATATGGTGGGTTTACTAGCAGTGACTGAATTTCTTCTGCAGTATTTATGTCAAGAGAACTGACAACATAGTCGTACCTTGTCTGATCCTGAGTAATTTTCTTGGTGTTGAACTGTGCCTCCACTCTTGCGAACCAAACCTCCGGTGATTTAGTCCAGAATTCCGGGAGCTTGATGGAGACAGAGTTGATTTGTTGTTCACGGAAGTTGGTGGAAGCAGCAAGAGCCTGTAGTTGGCCTGTCAAATTTGCGACTTGTTGTGAGAGATCTGGTTGAGCCATTTTACGTATTCGCGTCGGGGTCACCAATGTAGAAATAGTCAGTAATGATACAATAAAGTAATAACAAAATCCGTGTATAGATTATTATACCTGGATACCTGGATACCTCTGTATAGAGCTTTTAGACTTGGTGTAGTCTCCTTCGCTCCTCCTCATCTATTAATGATTGGACCAATTTTTATAATTGAACTTGTTTCCTAGGGTGTTGCTTATCTCCAACTCTGCTTTGAATTTATTCAAATTTTTTGCTGATACTGTGGTTTCTTGTAGTTTATTCCAGTTATTTACAATTCTAGATGAAAAAAAGTTCCTTCTTTCATTTGTTTTAAAACGTTCTTTTTTCAGTTTCTTGCTGTTTCCTCGTGTCTGAATGTTCTTGTTTGGTTTAAGGAATCCTGCCTCTACCCTGTCTATTCCCTTTACTATTTTATATGTTTGGATCATATCTCCCCTTCTTCTCCTGTAATCTAAGGTCGGGAGATTTAATTCTTTCAATCTCTCACAGTATGTTTTGTCTTTCAGGTGTGTGATAAGTTTTGTTGCTCTCCTTTGCACTCTTTCCAAACAGTCTTTGTCTCCCTCAAACTTCGGATACGATATGCAGTTAGCATATTCCAGCTTTGATCTAACCATAGTCTTGTAGATGGTAGTCATGTGTTTTGTTTTCAGATTCTTGAAATTTCTTTTCACTATTCCGAGTGTTTTACTAGCCTTAGATTGAACATCTTTAATTTGCTTCTTGAAGTTTAGCTTCCTATCAATAAATACTCCTAGGTCTTTTTCCCCATTGGATTTCTGCAGGGGTTTTTCTTTCATTATATAGTTTGCTTCTCTGTTGTTTTTTCCTAGGTGAAGAACTGCACATTTATCTACATTGAACTCCATCTGCCATATTTCGGACCATTCTTCAAGCTTTTTCAAATCTTGTTGTAAGGTGTTTCTTTCTTCTTCTGTATTAGCTACTCCATAGAGCTTAGTATCATCGGCAAAGATTTTACATTTAGATGATAGATTGTCTGGCAAGTCATTGATATAAATCAGGAAGAGAACTGGTCCCAGTACACTTCCTTGTGGAACTCCACTTGTTACCAGTCTCTCTGTTGATGCTGTTCCATTCACTATCACTTTTTGTCTTCTATCTTTGAGGAAATCTCGGACCCATTTGACTGTCTGATCATTAATTTGATACTGTTCCAATTTCCTGATTAGGCGCCAGTGTGGAACTTTGTCAAATGCCTTTCTGAAGTCGAGGTATATGACATCTAAATTGTTGCCTAATTCCAGGTCTCTCGTCCAGTCATCCATTGTTTCAAGTAGGTTTGTTACTGTAGACCTTCCCGCCATGAAACCATGTTGATATTGCTAACGTTTAATAGTGGATAGAACTTGGATTGATTGTATGGATCAGAGGACGAACCGTACAAGACTAAAACACCGGAAGTAAACATTGAATACAATAGAAGGGCGTCGTAGTGCTTAAAATGTAAGACAAATGTTCGTGCGAAGCACCGACAGAACTGGTCGCCACAGGGTTTTCTGCTTTTGAGGAATATGACGCGGCCGGGAACCGAACCCCAGACCTCCTGGTTACGAAGCCAACGTTCTAACCAACTGAGCCAATGTGACCAGTAACAAGTAAAGATTGGTAGCGGATGACCGAATGGTCTACTTGCTGTTCTCTCTTCTTGGCCAAGCGAAATATGCCGTCTCGTGGCACGCAGGTTCGATTCCGACCGGATCCACTTCTTATTTTTCGATATCTTTAATTCGAGCTTGCACTTCCATTACTTTCTGTGCGGTTGCTTGATATTTTACAAGTGTTTACTCATACTCATACTCCTCCCTTTTTCCTTATATTCATGTCATAACCAACAAGCAAAGCAAATCGAACCGTGCGTAGTGATAATGCTTTGGCTTCAGAATTGAACAAATAAAATAATTTAATTAATATTGCCTTTGCAAGATATTTTACAACATCATAATGACTAAATTCCCTTACTAGGTGAGTGTTTTAATCGGCAACACAAGATGATTTCCATCACTCAAGTCTATAGTTTCTATGATAAACAATCGTTTCCTGGGCTTTTCAATATGGCGGCTAAGCTCCGCCCACTGGCATCAACTTTGCGACTGCGCGAACGAAGCCGCTTACCTTCCATGTATTATTATTCCAAGGATTCCACAGTCTGACGTCACGTCCGCCTAGCAACGAACCGGCTGGCTCTAAACAAAAAAAATCCGTGCTTGGTCCGGGAAAGGAATAATTGGAAAATCGCTCAAAAAACCATTTTTATCTTAAATATGGTCCAGTGTTTTGTACCAGATTGTCTGCACCAGTCAGAGAGTCACTCCTGCAAGTTTTACAGATTTCCAAATGGAGAGGCAGACAAAAAAAATTGAGGAAAAAGTGGATCACTTTAGTCAGGTAAGCACGCACGCCTCGTCGAACATTTGATAAGAGTTCGTAGTCTAGATCTAGGTCAAGTTCTAGCTTACGTAGACCTATGTTTTATGATTAAAGTGTACAATTGCACGCAATTATAAATAAAAATACATTCCAAACTAGGTTTTTATTGAAGTTGAAGCAAAAATGATATCTCAATCTACACGTTTTGATGCTGAGGCTGATAGATAAACTATAAACTGAATGAGAGTTCAGTTCTACTGATAAGTGATAATTTTTTTAAAAGGAGAAAAATAGAAGAAAAAGAAGAAAATATTTGTTAAAATCTTACTTTAAACTCGATACCTTTATGGCAAAACGGAAATAAATAAATAAAATAACGCCCCCCCCCCCCCATCACGCAGATATATCTCTCTCACTCTCTCACACACACACTTTCCTCTTTTTTGGAAAGTTTCTCTGATTCTCTGCCATGCCTCCCCTCCCCGACAGCCGAGGTGGCAACTCTGTGTGAACAAAGCAAGATGGCGGCAGGGACCTCTCTCCTTTACCAATGCCCGATTGTTGACACTCCAACGTTTTCATCACCGCACTGGCCAGTACAGTACTGACTGAAATAAATAGAAAACGCCAGTCTTGCGCCACTCAACCCCAAGATCAACTTTAAATGTGTAAATTTAAGAATTCATATTTTTATATACCTAGTCAAAATCATCAAAAGAAGTAATGAGGAAGGGCGACATTTTGCTGAATGTGCGATTTCATAAAAGACATGCGAGAGACCCACCAGTAACCTATTCTCTTGCACACCTTTGATTTATCATGCATTGAGCTGGTGTCAAACAAGATAGTCTAAAACAAAGTAGGCTTATCAAATTAAATAATATCAATATGCCCAACAGAATTATTGTTTTTTTAAAAAAAATATTTTCTTTTCAGGAGTAAGGACAAAAGATCCAACATCATCATCAAGAGTGTGTTCTTGTCACTTCAGAGATGGTGACAAAGCCAACCTCCCTGAATTGTTTGACAGAAATAAAAATAAATTATTTCCATCAGAGCCAGAAAGAAAGAAAAGAAAAGTGACACAAGGAATTCCCACCCCATCTCAATTGGCACCAACATCAAGAAGACCACCACCACCACCATCATCATCATCATCATCATCATGATGATCATCATCATCATCATCATCATCATCATCATCATCATCATCATCATCATCATCATCATCATCATCATCATCATCAGCTCAACTCTCTTCATCATCATCACAAAGTCCCACCTTTAAAAAAACCAGATTCCTCATCATCATTATTTTCCTCCTCATCATCATCCTCATCATCATTATCTTCTCCCTCATCATCATCTCAACTCTCGTCACCATCATCACAGGATTCCATCTTTAAAAAAACCCAGATTGTAGAACAAGTGAGGATATTTTAAATAGAACAATAAATTTAATTCAAGAACAAGAAATTACAGACAAACATAAGGGAATAGCTAGCTTAAAAAAACAACTTAGATTCAATGCACTTACACTGTTTCAAGCCTTACAGAAAAAGTTCTTCGAATGGAGACAGGTGTACATTCTTTTAAAATATTTAATATTATTGTTCAATAAGTTGAGTGTTTTAGAGGTAACATTATTTATTATTAGTGGATGGGAAGTTCAGGAAGAGACAGTTGCATTAAAAGACAAAATTTTCATTACACTTATGAAACTTAGACAGAACTACACTAACCTTCATATTTCACAATCGTTTTGCGTTAGTGAAAGTACCTACTATAACAAATATTATACAAACTTTTATTCATGTTTTACATAAGGCATAAGCTTCTCTTTGAAAATGTTATGAAGGTTACATGCCCTTCTAGACATAAAAATAAACTATCAGCTCCATCATCATTTTTAAGATTTCTAAATTGCAGAATGATCATTGATTGTACAGATGACCAAATTGCTATTCCTAAAGAAATGGATAAACAACGGTTAACTTATTCTTCTTATAGGTCCATGAATTCTGTTAAAGCTCTTGTTGGTGTGAGTCCAAATGGTGTGATAAATTTTGTTTCTAAACTTTATCCAGGGTCTGTCTCGGATAAGGTCATTGTACAAAATTGTGGATTACTAAAACTTTTAATTTTAAGCCCTGGAGATTTAATTTTAGCAGATAAAGGTTTCCTGATTTAAGATATTTTACCTCAAGGAGTAACTGTAAATATCCCTCCCTTTTTACATAATAAATTTACTGAAAATGAGATTTTATTAACAAAAGAAATTGCTTCATGTAGAATTCATGTTGAGAGGGCTAATGGAAGACTGAAAAATGTTAATATCCTCTCATATATTCCAACCATGTTAAGAGAAACATCTGATATTATTTTTCAATTAGTTGCAGCACTTGTCAATCTCCAGTCTCCTCTTATTAAGGAGACTGCATTTTGTTAGCTTTGCCATTTATTTTGTACAACACACATATTTTGTTCATCATCATCAAATCACCATTCAAAATAATGGTTTTGTAGATCACCCATACATGATTTTACATGATAAACATGACAAATTATGGCATTGCTGTATCAATGTATGTTCAATGTCATTAACATTGTTAAATAAAATATGACAAATTAGTTTTGGACTGAATCAACCCAAGGCATCATCTAGATAGATCTGTGGAAGTAAAAGAATAAAAGATTCAAATTTAGAGCTGCGACCATGCTCAATAGGCAAAAAACAAACAAACTAATAAAACGTCTGTTGTGGTCTTGTGGTATGACACTCGCTTTTAGATCAGAAGGTCCTGGGTTTGGGCCTCGCTCGGCGCATAGTTGAGTCCTTGGAGAAGGCTCTTTACTCACAATCTCTCACCGTACTCAGGTGTCAAATAAGTACCTGGTCATTAACAGCGTTGTCTCTGTCCGAAAAAATTGTAATATCGCCTCAGGCATCATGTCCCGTCTTACATGTTAAATGTTGCTGTTTGGCCAGGGACCCCTTGTAAAGCACTTTGAGCACATTTAGTGGATATACGCTATTTAAAAGCTCAATTAAAAAAAAAAAATTAAGTGGTTCTTTCATTCATCTTGCTTTGTTGATAAAGGGGAAATCCGAAACGTCCATTTTATCTGTTTTCGTATATTAAATTGAAGTTCACATTCAATTTCACAATGTTATTGATCTCTTCGAGTTTCAAGCAGCAACATTTACATTACACCTTAACCCAATAGGAAGTTTAGTTTACCGTGACTAACACTGGTCTAAATAAATAAATAAAATTCCCTTTATTCATCCCATTCATAGAGGAAATTTGTCTCTAGGGTCTATTCCCAGGGAAGACTGGAATAACCGCGGTGCAGCGCCGCAAATTGAGCTAGGGCGAGGTGACTTGCTCAAGGCCACACAGCGCAGCGGCGGGTGAACGAACTCGGTTCCTTTCGGGTACAAAGCAAAGACCGTACCGCTGATCCACGCTGCCCCTATGCCTACCACATGAAGTATAATAAAATGTCTAGCGTGATTGGTGATTGTGATGCTCATATGAGTATTATAATAAAGGTTACAATACGATACTAAATAGTATGTAGTAGACTATAGTCAATAGCAACGAAAATTAGCGAAGCAAGACCTCAAAGTCAAAGTCAAAGACTCAAAGTCCGTGGTCCATAAGATAAAAACACAATGATTCAATGACTCTCTCTCTCTCTAACTAAAATCGAACGTAAACAGTAAAATCTTTCCATTGGATATACTAAATCAACTTAAACTCAAAGTAAACTGATTATTGTCCAACAGTAGTTTTACGGGGATGTGAGATTTTGAGAGTGAGAGTCAGAAGACAAAATGACTTACCTTCACAGAATACTCTTTATTCTTCGTGCTGGCTTGAACTTTGCCGAACATCATGCCATCTGAGTAAGTGAAAGTCAAAACATGACCTGACTGATGATGATTTTCACCTCGCGAGACACTTTTATGCTCATTGGAGAAGTATTTCATAAGGGCGGAGATGGAAATAAAGTTAGTGTCGCCATTTTTCTCGATTGTTTAGAGCCAGCCGGTTCGTTACCATGTGTTGCTGCGCGGGATGACGTCACGACTTTTGAAGACTATTAGGTTTCGTAATATTGAAGAGTCCAGTGTGCGGTGCAATAAAATATAAGGAAGTGTGTTTTCAGTCCACCGGAAGAGATTTTACGGCACGGGCTGTTTGACCTAGCGCGAGAAATCGATGTGGCCGGCTGTTTAGCACAGCGTAACTGTAATCCAGGTGGGGTGAGTTAGGGATTCGAGCTCTTTTCTAGGCATATTTTCTTTCTTTCTTCCTTAATTTTTTTTTTTTTTTTGTTCTTCCTTAACAAAAAATTTCTTAATTTTCAACTTTAACACGTTGACACCATTCCTGGTGACTCGAGAAGTTTGATTGACTTTTAACATTTTTTATGTATTTACTTTTCTCACTTTTAAGTTTATTATTCTAATTTAGGGCACAGTGAGACGTCAAAATTTATTGCCTTGTGCATTTCTTGTACGTGGTAATATGAGTCCAGAGAAAAACGAAACAAAAACAACAACAACAACAAAGGAAAGAGAACAAAATTTTATAGTCATAGGGTCTTGAATATGTTTAAGGGAGCGAAGCATCAGAAAGAGAGAGAGGGAGAGATGTTTGTTTGTTTTTAAGGGTTTTACGGCGCTTGCAACACATTTAGGTTATATCAGCGCCAGTAAAAAGGAAGAAAATGGGATAGTAAAAAGTTCTAGAATTACAATTAAAGCACCCAAGAAAAAGTAAGACAAAGGGGAACTGAGAACAAATAGGGATCAGATGTAGATTCCAAGAGCATACCACCAATGTACTTAGTTTGAAATCACCTACAAGTCTCATCCAGGCACAAGCACAAAATCCAACAAAGAGGAATACACTCAAATGCTTACATTATACATTCAAAATAAAAATAATAATACATAACAGAGAGATGATTTACAAGGAAAAAAATATCATCTCCCAAAACAATAACTATGCATTTGACTGTTTCCCTCCCAGCTAGGACTCCGGCCAGAGCCAGGACAAAACCAAGTAATCTCATTCCAAGACAAAGACAGAAAGCATGTTGGAAAACAGATATAAGGGGATAGAAGACACAGTATGTACCTCCCTGCCCGCTATGGGAGAGAGGGAGAGAGAGAGAGAGAGAGAGAGAGAGAGAGAGAGAGAGAGAGAGAGAGAGAGAGAGAGAGAGAGAGAGCTTAAGGACTGCTTTGTAGCTACTTGCACCCGCACGATTAAAAAAAAATAATAATTTTTGGCTCCTATTTTTATTTATAAGTTAAGGTTACGGGCCTGGGATACTTTTGGTTTATGCAATATCGGCGTGAGCCGCAGGGAAAATGAGATCAACATTCTTTCAAGGACTTTGTTTTTGAAGGTTTGATGGCACTTATAATAGTTATAAAACATTGAGGTCATTTTAGGGATAGTAGAAAGGAAGTTATATTAGCACACGAGAAAAAATTAATGAGGCAAACGGAAATGGTTCAAAAAGGGATAGATGTAGATTCCAATAGCGGACCATCCGTGTACTTAGTTTGAGACCACCCAAAAGTCTCACCAGACACAAGCACATGATACAACTGAAACAGATAGACTCGATTACAAATCATTATACACACACAACAAAAGAATACAACCCTACATAAATTACAAAACAAAGAGGTGACTTACAAGGAGAGAAACCCCATAATCTCCAAAAACTAACTACACAAATAACTGCTTTCCTCTCAGCCAAGGTCTCCAATCAGGCCAAACAAAACCAAGTAATTTATCCAAGACAGAGCAAAAACGTATCGGGGGGGGGGGGGGGTGTGCAAGTGATCTCCCTGATCATGATTGGGGGGGGGGGGTCAATTACCACTTGGGGACAAATTCGCCATTTAAAAGGCCTACGTAGATAGCATATCATACACTCAAATGGGTGCAAATGCAAATTAATATAAAAGCTAACATATGTACCGTTTCCTTCAAGATCCCAGGCCCAGGCTAAACAAAATGGTCCCGAAGACCGGTATACATAGAGGTGACAGTAAATGACATGGAATCCAAATGGTCTAGAATAGAGGGTAAAAGTGATAGTTTAGTCAGGATGTTGACCGATGAAGAGTCCACCGAGAGGGGGTGTGATTATGACGTTTTGCGGTCGTTTTAATGAAAGAGAAAAATGTACACAAAACATAAAAAATGCCTGCAATCTTGGGTCACAGGCACCTAAGAATAAAGCCTAAATATGTCACAGCAGCAGTCTACCCAATGTATGACCACCAAGTATCAACACACACAGACATTGAGACGAGGTTTCTCGCCAAAAGGAGATAAATACTAGATTGTTATTCATACTCATATTTTATCAAGACTCAGAGTCAGAGAGATGATTTACAAAAATAAAAAAAAAATAAAAAAAATAAAAGTATCACTTCTCACAGACATGTCAAATGCTGGGCAAAGTCATTTAACTATCTCTCTCCTACTATATGATTCCAGGCAGGGGGAGCCACATGGTCTCAAGTCTGTCCCAGAACAAGAACATGGAAAGAATAAATTATAAAAGGGCGATGGGGAAGACAGCAAAGTAAAGGGGCCAATCAACAACCACCCAAGACAGTCAGCTTTCCCCTACCCTAAGGAGAATTCCACCCACAGCACTCCAGGACGAGGACAAAATCTCACAGCAATGTCTATTGGAATTAATTATCCCCCTATATTCAAGTGGCTGTTCATGAATTCGAGAACAGAATACAAAGATGCAACGAGTGACATAAAATCAAAGTAACAATGAGGGAAAAGATTAAACAAATAGGTTGTATGTAGTTTGATTTCAGTCCAATATTTATTAAACGACCTTATTTCAAAAGGCAAGACAAAATGTAGTGAAAAGTGCATGGTAATAAAAAATACAACTATTATAATAATAATAATAATAATAATAATAATAATAATAATAATAATAATAATAATAATGATAATAATAATAATAATGATAATAATAATAATAATAATAATAATAATAATAATAATAATAATAATAATAATAATAATAATAATGATAATAATAATAATAATAATAATACCGTAATAATAATGTTCAAACAGTCCATTCCAATTGCACTCAGATGTCAAGCCTGCAATTACCTGCTAACGCACTAAATGAAAATTTAAAGCAAAGGGAAACTAATTTGACAGAGAAAAGAAGTAGGTATAACATAGATCCAAGAGCAAAGCAATGTCCTAGCAGCTAGACTGAAAGCTCCTTATTGGCAAATCAACTTTGCTATTCCGTCAAATAAACTGTTCTAGCAAAAAAAAAAAAAAAAAAAAATACAAAAAAAACAAAAAAAAACAAAAACAAACAAACAAAAAACATGTAGTACATGAACAAAGCAATATAAATAATAGTAAAGCTGCAGGAACTATCTTTCCTTGGCGATTGACGAACTGGTTCCACTGTGCAAACATTTGTAGTTGCCTACTTTGATCCTAAGACCCTCCGGATAATGCCGCTCATCATTCTTTATGAATTTATTTGCGTAGGATACAGTGCTGCCACCCGTTGCTTTTACCCACGTTTCACCTCTTCCTTTCCTTAGCTCGAGAACTTTCAGGAATTCATCTGTTTTAAACATTCTTCCAACATACAAATCAAGCGATAGTGTTGGGTTATTTGATCGCTTTTACTCGATCGACGACCGAGCGCCAAGCCACGAGTCAGTGCTCGATCTCAATGCCGGAAGAGCGAGTTAGTAAAACGATCACTCGATCGTAAAACGATCAAGCGGGTTGTGAGCTTGAGACGATCTTGACACGTGAGACGAGCTTGAGACGATCAGGATTCGAGCGAGCGGAGGGGTAACGAGTGTTTCGAATCATTTCAAATTCAAACGATCACAGTTTGCCATCCGATACCAATCGCCAATGTTTGCACACGGTAGTCTGTGGTTCTTCCACAGCCCTCACTCCTTGTCAGATGTTAGTGTGTCTGGGTGGCAGTGGCAGGGAAATTCGTATAGGTGTATCACGCGTGTGTGACAAGACTTCATTAAACCTACTAAAGTTTGACTATCACACACACACACACACACATACACACACACACACACACACACTAAGGCTATTTCTATGACACACACGCATCCCTCTATCAATGAACACTCCTACAGTAGTGCGGCTATGTGGTCTAGTCATGACGTAACTATAGGTAGTACTCTAGTCGACCATGGCTCTCGTGCATTATAATGGTCTAGTGGTATGACACCCGCTTTGGGATCGGAAAGTCCTGGGTTCGAGCCTCGCGCTCGGTGCATAGTTGAGTCTTTGGACAAGGCTCTTTACTCACATTCTCTCACCGTACTCAGGTGTAAAATGAGTACCTGGCCGTTAACAGCGTTGTCTTTGTCTGAAAAATTGTAATATCGCCTAACAGGCGGCATGTCCCGTCCTACATATTAAATGTTGCTGTTGACCGGGGACCCCTTTACAAAGCGCTTTGATCACATTTAGTGGATATTGTAAAGCTCAATTTTTTAAAGTAAAACATTAGCTTTGAATATGGAATGTTTCAATTTTAGATGCCTGTGTATTCTTTGTTAGTTCCCATCATCATCATCATCATCATCATCATCATCATCATCATCATCATCATCATCATCATCATCATCATCATCAGGGGCAGCGGTACGGTCTTTGGTTGGCACCCGAAAGGTACCGAGTTCGATCACCCGCCGCTGAGTGGTCTTGAGCAAGTCACCTTGCCCTAACTAAATTTGCGGCGCTGCACTGCGGCTATCGCTTGGGTTATTCCAGTCTTCCCTTAGAATAGACCCGAAAGACGAATCTCCCCTATGGGATGAATAAAGGGAATTATGTTTAATTTATTTATCATCACCATCATATCAGCGGGATCATCATCATCACCACCACCACCACCACCCTAATAATAATGGATAAAATAAATATCAACACATTTCAATGTAATAATCAATCTAAAATCAATCAGTGCTCCTAAAAGACCCTTTGATTTCTTTGTCTAATTCGTTCCATACTTTTGGAGTCCCGGCAAAGAAAGATTTTCAGCTAACTATAGTTTATATATGGGAATATTAATCAGTCGTTTATATTGGAATCGGAGTTGTCTAGCAGGTGTATTAGTTCAAAGCGCATTTCCAAGGATTTACCATGCTCAATGAACTTCACAATATTTTATTTAATTTATTCCTCCGGCACGCCATATCGACCATACATCCATTTCGTACAGTAGGTACCGATCGCTGTTTGGAGTCTTTTTGTATTAAAGCTCTTTACAATACCCGTCATTG
Source organism: Berghia stephanieae (assembly GCF_034508935.2). Lineage (NCBI taxonomy): Eukaryota > Metazoa > Mollusca > Gastropoda > Nudibranchia > Aeolidiidae > Berghia > Berghia stephanieae. The sequence continues at coordinate 36,366,482 of NC_088367.1, read as the reverse complement.
CTTATAAGATAAGAATACATTCACACCTGAGTCAAGTGCCTGACACACGGACTTAACGTCTGGATCACAATTTTCAACAATCACTGTCACTCATCCGGCCATTGACAAGGCTTGATTTTGTGACAAGAGACACCGTACCACTGAGCGACCGAACAAATAATCACCATCTGCGCCATCGTCATCATCATCATCATCATCATTATCATCATCCTCATCACAGCCGTAACAGCCAGCAAAACCACAATCATCATCTTCGGGTCCGGTCTATCCGTGTGGGGGGTGGGGGTGGAACCTGCTAAAGTATTTCATTTTTTAAACAGAAACACGATAATCATCATCATCATCATCATCATCGTCATCCATTTTCGTCGGCATCGTTATCATCGTGTCCGGGCAATCCGTGTGTGTCTGGGTGTGGAACCTGCTAAATATTATTATTATCTACCTACCTAATAAAAACACACCATTCTTGTTCATTTATTTTTCAAATAATGAAATGAAAGGCACGACCTTTCCCGCACACACAAGAGGCGATGACGACCAGTGACAAATTATGGGAGGTGGGGGCGGCCGACAACTTTTGGCGCGACATAAATATGAAATGTTAAGGTGACAGCGGGATGATGGTGGTGGGAGGGGGGGGGGGTCTCAACCCTTCACCATCAACAACTGTTTGATGGCGTGTGTGTGTGTGTGTGTGTGTGTGTATGTGTGTGTGATGCGACGAACGATCATAATCAAGGCTGCCAGACAGCCAGATTTCTTCTTGCCCAAGTAGTCAAATAGACCCCAAATAGCCCAACACCACAAGCATTCTGACTCCCTTGAAAAACTCATTTGTTTTGATTACAAAACAATCGACTACAGTTGGATAAACTTATCTTTTCATTTTTTTTAAATAAAAGATTTTTTTTTTAATGAATAATAATAGAAAAGCGTTTCTTAGTAACCAATTTTGAACTTGGCCATCTGGCAGCCCCCATCATAACCAGCTGCAGTCAAGCCAGCCACAGACATAAGAGAGGGAGGGGTATGTGAAGTTTCCTGTGGCAAACGAGTTGCTCGTGTTTTTTTTTTTCAAACGAATCACTGCTCGATGACGTCACTGACTCGAAACCCGCCCGAAACCGACTCGATTTTAGAGGACTCGATCGAAAACCCGCTCGATTTGATCGTTTCAAACTCGACCCAGCACTATCAAGCGAAGAACTCGAGGGTTCATGCGTCAAGGCCAGTGATCAATGTGAAAAGTGACCAAATAGAACCTTAGATGGGCAAACAATACTAAAACTGATCTCTTTGGAAAACACATCGGTTTTCATAATCACAAAAATTCTAACCGCCGAGGAAAAATTAAAAATAGATATAGATCTTAATTTAAATTAATTGTAGAAACAATATTCTCTATGTGGCCAATTTTGTTCAAATTGACTAGGCCCATGGTCATCTGGCAGCAAGCTAAGAATCTCGTCAATAATTGATATATCGGTATCGAGAATTGAGATCTATTTCAGGAGCCGGATTTCGAACAAATCTCAATCAAGACTTCCCGAGAGTAAATAAAACGCTGTAAATGATATTATTAAGCCGTTGAATTGCCATAAATTATATGCTTGTCCATTTCTGATGATGCCTATAATAGGGTCAATATCAATGTCTTCATTATCGATTAAGGTATCAATTATATACGATATTTGGTCCTTTTTGAGATTTTTATTTCCGGTGGACTGAATACACGGCTGTGTTTTCAGTCCACTGGTGGACTGAAAACTTACCTTACCTTACCCAGGTTCCATCTCTTTCCAGAGGTCGGATGTCATGGCCTTCCATCCTTCACGGTCCATTGCAGCCTCGTTACAGTCTGCCATGCGCCGTCCTGTAGCTTCCTTTATGCCATCTGTCCAGGATTTCCTTTGTCTTCCTCTGCCTCTCTTTCCTTCAATTCTTCCCTCCATTATCCTTTTTTCGAGACTATCATGTCTTCGCAAATGTCCAAAATATGACAGCTTTTTGTGCTTCACAGTCAAAAGAAGTTCTTTTTGTTTTTGGCCCATTAGGTCGAGGACTTCGATGTTTGTTTTTCTTGCTGTCCAAGGTATTTTCAGCATTCTCCTGTACGTCCACATCTCAAAAGCTTCAATACGTTGTTCTGTCTGTGCGGTTAGTGTCCACGTTTCACAACCATAAAAGAAAATGGACCACACATAGCATTTGGTGCATCTCATTCGTGTTCTGATGGAGATATTTGTGTTGGTGAGGATTGGCTTTAGTTTCATGAACGCATTTTTGGCCAGCATTATTCGTCTCCTGATCTCTTTGTCAGACTTTGCATCGGATGTTACCAACTGCCCCAAGTACGTGAACTCCTTTACTTGTTCCACTGGACACTCTTCTATTTCTATATCTATGTCTATGGGCTCTTTCTTTTTTGTTATCACCATTGTTTTTGTCTTCTTCACATTCATGAACAGCCCCTTTTCTTTAGTCTCTTTGTTCACTTTTGAAAGTAGCTTCTGTAGGTCTTCCTTACTTTCCGCCAACAGGACAGTATCGTCAGCGTAACGTAAATTGTTGATGTTGTGGCCACCAACCTTCAACCCTTGTGCTGTTTCTACTTGCCGAAAAATAGACTCTGTGTATAAATTAAACAAGCAAGGAGACATAACACATCCCTGGCGCACTCCTTTCTTGATTTCAATTGCATCTGTTGTATCTGCCTGCACTTTTATCTGAGCCTTTTGTTGCCAGTACAGATTAGCGATTAGAGCCACATCATTCTCTTCCACACCTATTGCCACAAGGTCCTGGATCAGTTTCTGATGACTAACAGAATCAAATGCCTTTGAGTAGTCGATAAAACAGGCATATATGTCTTTTTGGACCTCTAAGTATTTTTCTGACAGGATTTTTTAAGTCGAAAATTGCCTCCCTGGTGCCACTGTCCTTTTTTAATCCAGTTTGCTGTTCTGAAATCTCACGATCTACTTTTGACGAGATTCTTTTCAGGATTATTGTCAGGAGGAGTTTCAGTAGATGGCACATAAGACTGATTGTTCTGTAGTCCGAACACTCAATTGCACCCGCTTTCTTGGGTAGCAGTATGAAGATAGAAGTGCGAAGGTCTTCTGGGATGTGCGTTGACTCGTATATCTCATTCATAAGGTTCGTTATCACATCAACACCAAATTCACCCAGTGCTTGCAGCATTTCTGTTAACACCCTATCTATTCCATTGGCCTTCACTGAAAACACAGTTCCAAAATATAAACATTTAGAATCACGTGGCAAAACACATGTACCTGTCTTTGACAGCTCACCTTCCATTGTAAATTATAGAAAAAAATAACCATTAAAAAATGGCTTTTAGGTGGCAAAAGAAAGACATATTCATAAATACTCGATCACGCGTCAAATCATATCTAAATATTGATTTTTTATTAAACAAATGGTAAAATTTATCAAAAATTACTGTCGGTCTATTTTTAGACCACGGTCAAGGTTATTCTCTAAAATCAATGCGCTTGTGTGAACAAAACAAGAACTATTTGAAATCTGGTTTTCGGAATAATTTAGCCATGTACAAAGAATTTAACTAAATAACAATTTTATTTGTACGTGTTTTGTTTTTAACTGAATGTGTATTATCTACAATTTGAACGACAAAAACGGGAGACCTGTTTTGTGCGCAACGTTGTCCGGCTGCTAAAGTTCCAGCAAAGAATGGCAGTCCAACTCATGCAAAGGTAAGATTCCAATTTTAGTGTTTAAGTTTGTAATTTGTATCAATTGGTTTTGAGAGCAGGAAACGATTTAGTTCAATGTTAATCCATAATAGCGTTCGGGTATTTAACTTTGGATGTCTCACCGGCATAATTTTAGAATGCTTTGTTTATTTGTTTTCATTTCACTTCGCAATTTGACTGTCAGTGTCAGTCATTACAGTACAGCTTCACTCGCCGATTCTCACTTACAGAGTGGGAGCAAGTAGCAAACGTTCACGTCGTGCTCCTGTAATCCTTCTCTGAAGGAGACTGATTGCTACACTACGCTACCAGAGAGAATAAATATGGCGGTAAAAGGATAGCCCCTCGGCCCAGACAATGGAAAACTTCAATGTTGTAAGTTTCAACACAGAAGGAATCTCCCATACCAAATGCAAGATACTGACAGAGCTAAAAGCAGATATAATTTGCTTACAGGAAACCCACAAAGACTCAAAACCACCTTGCATACCTGGCATGCAACTAGTAATACACCACGAACACCCAAAATATGGAAGTGCCATGTACACTCGAGAAAAATCTACCATACTGAAAAGCGATGACCACTCAGAAAATGACATTGAGATTCTCAGAGTAGAAACAACACTGATTACCATCATATCTGTGTACAAACCTCCATTAACCCCATTCAAGTGGCCCCAAATGAATCTATCTGATAGAAAACCAACCCTGATCATTGGAGATTTTAACAGCCATAACACTATATGGGGATATGAGCAAAATAACCTTGACGGAGATTCTGTTGAGGAATGGGCGGCCGGCAATGACCTCACAATCCTCCATAGTCCCAAAGACAAGAAAACCTTTATGAGTGCCCGGTGGAAGAAAGGTTACAATCCGGACCTGGCATTCATATCCTCTCAACACTTCTCAAACTTTGAAAGGACTGTAGGTGAGCCTATACCGAAATCTCAACACAGGCCTATTACCATCAGCATCAAACCATCTGTTAAAGCCCTCGAATCAAATGCGATACCACGATTCAATTTTAGAAAAGCAAATTGGGAAAACTTTACTAAAGATTTAGACAATGAGATCACCAATATAAAAAGTGACCCACAGAGATACGACGACTTTAGAACACTCATATGGAAAGTTGCAAAGAAAAACATCCCCAGAGGATGCCGAAAAAGTTATATTCCATGTCTCAAAGATGAAAGCAAGCAACTATATGAAAGATACATTGAATCATACAAGGTGGATCCTTTCAGTGAAGAAACCCTAGAACTGGGTGAAGAACTCACATCAATGATAGCCGATGAAAGATCAGAAAGATGGAAGGAATTAATAACCTCCACCAATATAACCCTAAACAGCAAAAAGGCCTGGACTACAATTTCAAAACTGAATAATGACAAAAATACCCAGACAAGAGTGGCTGCAGTAACACCTGACCAAGTAGCACATCAGCTTCTACTGAATGGGAAACCAGCCAAGAAAGCACGAGGCCAACTAAAAGCCCTGAAACGTGAAATGGACAAAGCCCTCAAGGATAGTGAAGATCATCTTGACTCTTTTACCCTGGAGGAGCTACTAGAGGCCTTGTCCCATCTGAAGCCAGGAAAAGCATCTGGACTGGATGGAATCACAACTGAGATGATTCAACACTTTGGCCCGAGAACCCTATCCTGGCTATTGGACCTCTTCAATGAATGTGCAAGGACCAACAGGCTGCCAAGTGCATGGAGGAAAGCAAGAGTAGTCGCCCTACTGAAACCGGGGAAAGATCCAAAATCCAAGAAAAGCTATAGCCCGATCTCCCTCCTGTGCATCACATACAAGCTATTTGAGCGAATGGTTATGTCCCGCATGTCACCCAGTCTAGACGAACAACTGTCTCCAGACCAGGCTGGATTCCGACCAGGACGGTCAACATGTGGTCAACTTCTTAACCTTACACAATTCATAGAAGATGGGTTTGAGACAAAACAGGTCACTGGCACAGTCTTCGTCGACCTCACTGCAGCCTATGACACAGTGAATCACAAGATCCTACTCCTCAAAGTGGCTAAAATGATAAAGAATAAGAAACTTGTAAATATCATCCAGTCACTTCTCGAAAACAGGCGCTTCTTTGTTGAAATGGATGGCCGGAAGAGCAGGTGGCGCACCCAGAAGAATGGTCTTCCCCAAGGATCAGTGCTGGCTCCAACACTTTTCAACATATATACAAATGATCAGCCTGAGTTCCCAAAAATCCGCCGATTCATATATGCTGATGACCTATGCCTCGCAACACAGGATGTGTCCTTCCAACCAATCGAGAGCAGACTGACAAATGCCCTAGACACCCTTACAAAGTACTACACTAAAAACTCGCTGAACGCCAACCCAGGGAAAACACAAGTGTGTGCATTTCACCTCAACAACCACCAAGCCCACAAAAAACTTAACATCAAGTGGAATGGCCAGACATTAGAGTACAACTACCACCCAGTGTACCTCGGAGTGACGCTTGATCGGACTCTGTCCTTCAGAGAACACGTGAGGAAGACCAAGGCAAAAGTGTCCACGCGTAATGCCCTCCTTGGAAGGCTGGCAAACATGAACTGGGGAACTGACCCTAAAACTCTAAGGACCACAGCATTGGCCCTCAGCTACTCAACTGCGGAGTACTGCTCAGCTGTATGGGCCCGATCATGCCATGCCTCCAAGCTAGACCCCGAGCTCAACAACGCCTGCCGGATCGTAACGGGCCAGCTGAGAGCAACACCATTACCACTGGTCTACCGTGCAGCAGGAATAGCCCCACCACACATCCGGAGGGAAACTCATGCCCAAATACAAAAATACAAACAGGAAATGGACCAGAGACACCCCCTTTATGACCACAATTGCCCCAAAAGCAGGCTCAAATCAAGGAAAAGCTTCCTCACAATAGAGAGCCTTCACCCAGACCACTCAGCATTCTTCCGCCTGGACAAATGGGTAGAATGGGACAAGACAGCAAACGATGTCCTCCAGCCCCCAACAGAAAAGCTCCCAGCAGGCACAGACCTCAAGAGAAAAGACTAGGTGGCGTTGAACAGAGCTAGAGCAAAGGTGGGAAACACCGCCACCAATCTCTTTAAATGGAAAATCTCACCGGGCACTGAATGCCCATGCGGTCACCCCAGACAGACGATGGACCACATCCTGTCCGAATGCTCGCTGGGACCTCACTGCACCAATGCTGACCTGAGGGAATGCAACCAGACTGCCCGGGACTGGCTGACTCACTGGCGCGACAAGATATGATGATGACTTACAGAGTTCACGTTTCCTTCACTCATGTCTGCTTCATGCTCATTCAGTGAATGATTCGAATACTGTGTGAGAGAACACACTATTCGTAATTTATGACATTTTATGGGTAACGTTTACAGTCTAGAACGTGTGTCAGTAGTCATAACTTGTACAAAAACAAAACAGAAAGGAACAACAAAAAAGCAGACACCAGTCTCAACAAAAGTTGTTGTTTTTAAAAAAATCGAAGTGACTATTCTCACCCCCGGGATGCTAGTCTTCATAATAGTATAAAAAGTAGTCCACAATTGTTGTATGTTTAATCCAAAGGTTGTAATGCAGTAATTTGTTAAGTTTCTTGTCACAAGTTGCACAATTATAAAAAAAAATCAATCAAATCCAAATCGCAAAAAGCCGGCGACGTTTTTTTCGGTAATCCAATCGGCCGGGGGGGGGGGGGGGGGGTGAGAATAGAGGCAGCCTTTTTAAATACTCATCTTTCGTGGTGGGTAGCTTTCACCGCTTGTCATATTTTATTGACTCTCGCCCTTTCCTGACCTGATAATAAATTTCGAAACAATCTTTAGGTCTTCATTCTCTCATTATCTGTTCATGACTGGAAAAGGAACAAGACAAAGGCAGAGGGTCTCTGCCACCAATTTTCAATATCTTGTGTTGTTTCAGGGATTTAAGTTGGTAGCCGCTTTTGCCACACAAGACTTTTTGTTATTGTTTTTGCTGAGAGTCGATGGGAGAAGGAATGGCAGAGAGGGAAGAAGTGGTGAAAAAAATGAGAATGTTGGGGAAGGGGGAGGGTGTAGGGAGATTTTAAAAAAAAAGAAAAGAAAATGTCCCACTCAACCCCTTATCGCATCTTTGATATTTGGCAGGTGTCAAACTGCATGTATGACGTTTTGGATCTTCCAAACCGTTTCGCCTTATTTGGTCGGTAACTGTGTGAAATAAAACATTTTATTGTAAAATGCAGGGAGTGCGGTCTGATATTTTCGTCATCGCTGTGATTATTCCCAGACAGGGTCTGCCAATAACAGATAGAGGGAAAAAAACCCAATAATTTTATTTTAAAAAAAAATAAAAACGAGTGTTAAGAAAATTTGAAAAGCTCTCTCTATTGATCTAATTATCAAAAATTTTATTTGTGATCAGATATTTTATTTGACTTAAAAGTGAACTCTAGAGGCATTAAAAATATTCAATGTTTATTAGACTTTTCTTATGTGATCAGAAAGTTAAATACAGGAAAAATTGGACAAATGAGTTCACCAGAAGGTAAATAAAAGCCCATTTTTTAAAAAGCTAATCGACATTCGTTATGTAATCTTGCCTTCATGATCATGAAACCTCTGATAAAATTAGACCTGACCCAACGGTTTTAACAACCTTGTGGTATCTGAGTTCCAGGTCCATTATGTTTTATTATGTTTTTATTGAATATAAGCAAACCATTAAGAAATAGGTCATGTCTATATTCAACATTGAATGGTATTTCTTCTTACATTGAAATAAGTGGTTCTTTAGAGTCATAAGGCTCATGGAACTGGAGTTTTTCCTGTTTCTGTAACATGAAGCAACAGACCTTGAATAGTGCTTGATAACTTTCTTTAAACAATAAATGGTATTTCATCTTACTTTGAAATAATTGGTCCTTTAGAGTCATAAGGCTTTTGGAACTGGAGTTTTTCCTGTAACATGAAGCAACAACTACAATTGAGTAATAGATTCCAACCTCTTACTGAGCTCGAGGAGGACATAGATGTAGAGTCACATTGGGCAAAGATCAAGGAAGTCTACATAACAACATGTCACGAGGTATTGGGGGGTAAAGAAATCGGAACATAAAGAATGGATTAGTCCAGCCACCTAGGACCTTATTGAAAAGAGGAGAACAAGGAAGGAACAAGTGAATGCAAGCCGAACAAGGGCTTCAAAACTGGATGCACAAGAGCAGTATCGAGCCATAGCTAAGGAAGTCAAAAGATCTGTGAAGAAAGACAAGGAAGCATTCATGAACAGACTTGCAGAGAAAGCAGAAGCAGAAGCGACAGGAGGACACATGAGGATCCTTTATCAAACTACCAAGGCACTTGCTTGAAAATATGGGAAACCAGAGATACCAGTCAAAGACAAAGATGGGAAAACTATTTTTGGAAAAGAGGCTCAATCTGAACGATGGAGGGAACATTTCAACTGCCTTCTGAACAGACCACCACCAGCCAACCAGCCAGAAATTTTGCCTGCAAGGAATGAGCTACCAATTAGCTGTGATCCACCATTGATAACAGAGATTGTTGGTGCCATTAACAAGATGAAAAGGGGCAAAGCTGCTGGACCAGACCAGATTCCACCGGAGGCTCTAAAAGTTGATGCGGAAAGAAATGCTGAGGCCCTGCACCCACTATTTGAGAGAATCTGGAATGACGGGATATTCCCAAAGGATTGGAAGGAAGGACATCTTATCAAGCTTCCAAAGAAAGGGGACCTCAGTAATTGTAATAATTATCGAGGCATCACTCTTCTTTCTATCCCAGGAAAGGTTTTCAACCGTATTATTATAGAGAGAATTAAGAATGCAACAGATGCTAAACTGCGGGACGAACAGGCAGGTTTTCGGAAAAACCGTTCAACCACCGACCAGATTGCCTCTCTGCGAGTCATAGTGGAACAGTCTATGGAATGGAACTCTCCTCTTATTGTCAACTTTCTGGATCACGAGAAAGCTTTCGACAATATTGACAGAGCAACATTGTGGAAAATTCTGGCACATTATGGATTCCCTGAAAAGATAGGAAACCTCATGAAGAAAATGTATGATGGATCAAGTTGCAGGGTTGTACATGAAGATCAGCTTACTGACAGCTTTGAAATTAAGACTGGTGTCAAGCAGGGATGTTTGCTCTCTCCATTCCTATTCATCCTTGCTAATGAAGGAAACCTCCAAAGGGAGAAGAAATGGGATAAAGTGGACCCCCTGGACACAGTTGGATGATCTGGATTTTGCAGATGATCTGGCTCTTTTGTCCCACACCCAGGACCAGATGCAAGCAAAAACCACAATTATAAACAGCCTCTCGGAATCAATTGGTCTAAGAATTCTCCCTGCAAAGTCAAAGGTCTTGAGGAAAGGTACGCGTCAAAGGGAGCAGATCAAAGTAAAAGATCAGGAACTCGAAGATATAGACACTTTCTGCTATCTCGGAAGTATAATGACAAGGATGGAGGCACGGAAGCAGAGGTGAAAGCACGAATAGGAAAGGCACAGGCTGCATTCACATCTTTGAACAGAGTTTGGAGAACTAAAGATATCTCCCTTCGACTAAAGCTAAGACTTTTCAACTCAAACGTGAAGTCTGTCCTACTGTATGGATGTGAAACTTGGAACGCATCACAGGCATGTATAAGGAGGGTACAGATTTTCGTAAACAGGTGCATGCGTAAGCTACTCAGAATAAAATGGATGGATAGAATAAAAAATGAAGAAGTATGGAAAAGAACACAGCAGAAACCAGTGGAAGAGGAAATAGGAAGAAGACGATGGATGTGGATTGGACACACGCTTAGAAAGAATGACTCAACTATAACAAAGAAAGTATTGGACTGGAACCCTCAGGGCAGAAGATCAAGGGGAAGGCCACGAGGAACATGGAGAAGAATTAAAGAAGCTGATATACAGAGAAGTGGTAAGACCTGGAATGAGATAACAAAGTTGGCTCAGGATAGAGAAGGATGGAAACTGTTTGTCTGTGGCCTATACCCTGACCCAGGGTGAAAAAGGCAATGATGATGATAAAGCAACATACTGTAACAAGTGCTTGCTGAACTCTGAATAAGTTGCACATTTACATTTTACTAAGAGTTAGATCCAGTTATTCATTCAAACATTGGTATCTTAATTTCGAATTGTCATTTAATTACTACATATAAAGTTAAATAAATCCAATGATAATAATTGATAAAATAAGGTAATTATAACTTTTATTCATTGTTTGGTCCATATGAATTTTACTTTATGATTTTGTGTGAGATGATATTGCTTTTTATGGGACCATGAGAAAATGCTTTAGGATGCCATGCTCATCATTTTTTTTCAGATCTAAATAACATTACAACAAGAATGAGTCTCTGCATTCCTTTAATTGTTCTGGAAGCATTGGCCTGCCTATACCATGGGAATTAATCAATTTATATTCAGGAAGAAGTATCATTATTATTATTATTATTATTATTATTATCATCATCATCATCATCATCATCATCATCATCATCATCATCATCATCATCATCATCATCATCATCATCATTTAGTCTTATCCTTCAAGATTATCAAAATGGCTTTCATTTGTTACTGTGTCTTATAGAATTCCTCATATATCATTATGGACCCTTCTATGTTTTTTTTATTGGAATTAATGTTTTTTTTTTCTATATTCTATATTCTTCATAAAACCTCTCAGCTTTATTGACCTATCGAGTAAAATCTAGAGACTAGAGAGCGGTGATTAAGAAAATAGGACCATATTTTGCTTTCGAGCGTTTCTTAATTTGAAAAGCAGTACCTAATGTAGTTTGTAAAGATTTTAAAAAACTTTTTTATAATGACAGTGTCTAATACACGTTAAAACCAATGCATATCTATCACTATGTAATTTTTGGCAGTGATCTCTCCATTTTAATGGTATTGTCTCCTGTTTCTTTATACAAATACCCTGTGAGCTTGTTATACACTTGAAAGAAACATTTACGTAAGGAAGTCAAGAAGAATATGGCAAAAGAAACCTGCTTCCTTGGTTATGAATAAGAAATTTAAAAAGAAATAGGCAACGATCTCTTTATCTTGTCTATCATTTAACTTTCTAATTATTTTTTAAAGTTTATTATATCCTTTTCTATATTTATAATTTAATTTATCAACAAGATAAGAGTACTGATGAATCCATTTATGTAGCTGATATGTAATGATAGTAGAATTTGATAGATGGGACCATGTGATGTTGCCGAATCAGAACCTTTCTTGACCAAAGCTTTTGCTGAGGCTCTTAAATTACAGATTAAAAAAAAATGGAACTACACAGTTTCAGTAATAATTATCAATTTTCTTTTTTTCTTTTTCTTTCTCTTTCACAGGATGAGAATACAAGCATACATTTAATGGAGAAACATCGTATCTATATTTTTTAAAAATGATTTTCAGTTTGAATAACATGAATATGTATGAAATAACAATAAAAGTGATATAAATTTATAATCTGTTTTTAATTTATTTGGATTTCACAAGTTGTGTTATGGCCCTCAGATACGACAGGACGGGTGAGACTGAGAACCAGTCCTCACAATAGCACTAGAGGTCTTGTATATATGCAAGATGTGATTTCCATTGATACAGTTTAAAGACTGTCCTGTTTTTATTCATTCTGGTGCACGGTGTAGGTTTTTTGTTTTTTTTTTTGTTTCTTGTTTTAAAAAAGATTCTTTGGGCTTTTTTCTTTCAATCTGAGACTTGATTGAATTCTGACTCGATGCAAATCAACTTTGTTCCAACTCCTCAATTTCAAATTACAATGAACTTGTGCGCCCTTCCTTCTCTGTTAACCTACAGGTTATTGGTAGTGTCGAGCGGAAGTCTCGATGATACCTCAAGTCATCGGCCACCAACACTCAAAACTTCGCGAACTCGATGACCAAGGAAAAGTCGGGAATTCCCGAGAAGTAGCACTTCAACTGAGCTTTGGATGGCTTTTTTGTATTAAAACTTAAAATACATTAAATAAATTCACTTTGTATAATAATAAAACATTGATACCTATAACCATTTTGATCTATTTACGACGTTTGTGTTTTGTTAGCTGTTTAAAATATGATATAACGTCAATACCCAATACCAATGACTAGGTATTGAATGAAAGCACCGATGACTAGAGCGATGCTCGAGACTTTTTTGAGTCTCGAGACTCAAAAAAGCATCGAGACGCAAAAAAGTCTCGAGCTTCGCTGGAATCATCGCCGACGAGAGAGGGGTGAACAATGCAGATAGTACACATTGTTAGTAACGCGTGCGTCGCTCGCGCAGTATAGTCTCGAGACTCGGGACTCGGGACTCAATACGAGAAGCATCGACGACCAAGATTCTCGAGACGAGAAAAGCATCGAGAACTAAGTGGAGGTCGGGAAGTTCTCAGTCGTCGATGACCTGACTTCTCAAAACCTAAAGCATCGATGACCTTTTGGTGACCCGGATGCCCTCCCCTAGTTATTGGACATGTAAGTTTAATACATATACGTCTACCACAATCAGGGCTGAGAATCTTCCGCATAAAGGCGGATTTCCACCTAAATGGTAGTTTATCTCCGCCAATCCCATCACATTTCCTCCTTTTTCAAATTTGCCGTGTCAAACATTTTCCTCAAAACCACAAAATCACCATTATGTCATATGTCATATTTTGACACCTGTGCTCAGTCTCGTGAAATTTAGTGACGGTCCCGTTTTTATGACGTTGGGCCAGACAGTATGGCACCAGATGTCACAATAGACACAGAAGACCAGTAGGTAGTGTTCTTTGATTAGTTAGTTGATGGTTGAAGGGGAAGGGGAGGGACAAATGGGTCTGGATTTTTCCCCCTTGTTGTAGGTACCTATTGCTTTTTAAATCTCTCTCTCTCTCTCTCTCTCTCTCTCTCTCTCTCTCTCTCTCTCTCTCTCTCTCTCTCTCTCTCTCTCTCCCCCTTTGCCTTTCTTTCTATTTCTCTTTTCTTCTTCTTCTTTTTTTTTTGGATATAGAATTCAAAAGGTCAATACATAAGTTATTCTGGTAAAGAAGTCTCTCCTCCTCCCCCCCCCCTCTCTCTCTCTCTCTCTCTCTCTCTCTCTCTCTCTCTCTCTCTCTCTTTCTCTCTCTCTCTCTCTCTCTTTCTTTCGCAACCACATTAAATCATCTGGTATATAGAGATGATATATTAGAACAAAGCAATGGTGGTTGGCTTAGTTTAATCTTTTTCCTTTTTACCTTTTGACTATGGCTTTAAATTTGAGAGATTCTTGGGTTGTATTTATAAGCTGACTAACTACTAGGTTTCTTTGCTTGTGTTTGATCGATAGACTGAGAAAGGTTCCTCCTTTTTGACAATTGCTATTATCATCACTGAATAAAAAAACACTCACCAAAACCACTACATCAACATCTCTACCAACACTACTATTACAATCACCACCACAACACCATCCCTACCACCGCTACTACTACAAATAGCACCACGTCATCCCTACCACCACTACTACTACAACTACCACCACATCATCAACCCTACTACCACTACTACAACCACCATCATATCATCATCCCCACCACCACTACTACTACAAATAGCACCACATCATCCCTACCACCACCACTACTATTACAACCATCATCCCTACCACCACCACTATTACAACCGTCATCCCTACCACCACTACTATTACAACCATCATCCCTACCACCACTACTATTACAACCATCATCCCTACCACCACTACTATTACAACCATCATCCCTACCACCACTACTCCTACAACTACTACCACTACTACCACCACCATCATATCATCATCCATACCACCACTACTACTACAACCACCACTACATCATCCTTACCACCACTACTATTACAACCATCATCCCTACCACCACTACTATTACAACCATCATCCCTACCACCACTACTACTACAACTACCACCACATCATCAACCCTACTACCACTACTACAACCACCATCATATCATCATCCCTACCACCACTACTACTACAACCACCACCACATCATCCTTACCACCACTACTATTACAACCATCATCCCTACCACCACTACTATTACAACCATCATCCCTACCACCACTACTACTACAACCACCACAACACCATCATCCCTACCACCACTACTACTACAACCACCACCAAACACCATCATCCCTACCACCACTACTACTACAACCACCACAACATCATCATCCCTACCACCACTACTACTACAACCACCACCAAACCATCATCCCTACCACCACAACTACTATAACCACCACAACATAATCCCTACCACCACTACTACTACAACCACCACCAAACCATCATCCCTACCACCACTACTATTACAACCACCACAACATCATCCCTACCACCACTACTACTACAACCACCACCAAACCATCATCCCTACCACCACTACTATTACAACCACCACAACATCATCCCTACCACCACCACTACTACAACCACCACCAAACCATCATTCCTACCACCACTACTATTACAACCACCACAACATCATCCCTACCACCACTACTACTACAACTACCACCACATCATCATTCCTACCACAGCTACTACAACCACCACCACACAATCATCCATACTACTACTAGAATCACTACCACATCATCCCTACCACTGCTATTACTACAACCACCACCACATCATCATCCCTTCCACTGTTATTACTACAACCACCATCATCCCTGCTACAACCACCAAATGTTGTAATTACACTTTCAACTTTTGAAATTCCACCGAGTCGTGTTAGAAATTGCTGCGAGACAAATTTTGGATCGCATCTCAGTAAATTTTAGTGAAATTCAAATTTATAGGTTATGGTCGCATGGATGGGTCATGATCTTCACGATGAAAAATTTCCTCCTTTTTTTGTGACCAGTCATTCTCACCCCTGCACAATGATAGACTAGCAACTTATCTAAATATCTTGCATTCATCTTTTGTAATAACTTTCCATTCTGGGTTACACATAAAAGTTAGCAATGCCGGGTTACAAAAGTACTTTGATGTTAAAAAGATCAGCATCCTAACATTCTAATCTTTGTCATCTTACTTATATGTTGGCAGGTGTAAGACTTATTAATTTTGCAAGTCATCATCATCATAGCGTGTCGCACCAACACCGAACCCACTCCACCGCATCTGGGGAGCAGACTCTTAGGTCATGGTCAGTGCAGCTGAGCCCATCCTGGTATTTTCTAAGGATGTCTGCTCTGGGCATTCACATGTACACAAGCAAGTCTCAGCCAGTCCCCACTTTTTCATGCTTCCAGTTGTTCTCACAAGTTTTGCCGTGCTCTGTTCAGTGTTACCAATTCATTCCTGGGGAGATCGGTTCCGTGGGACAGTTCTTCTCTCGGATCTCCAACAGCTTCATTTGCATGATTGTCCCACTCTCTCAATGTGGAAAGCCTGTATACAGCTGCATGGTCAGGGTTGATGCTTTCTTCCATCGTGAAGCTCTTTCTCGACTTCAGTCTACTTATCATTGGGCTGTGGTCATGGAGGGGGTGCCTTGGGTCCATTTTCTGTTTATATGTCTGGGCTTTGGAAGCAGTGGCTCTTCGAATGTGGGGAGGTGCAATGCCAGGCAGCCGATGGAGGACTGGAACTGCAGTCGGTTTCAAGTTACTCTAATGATCCGGCAGGTGTTATTTTGACATGACAGGATCTTGCCCAGACTGGTGAGACCTATTCGGCTGATGAATAGCAGAGGGCTAGTATGGTTGCCCTGACTGTTTTCGGATCTGCTCCCCATGTAAGTTTTTTTCTCTTTTCTTAGGAAGTTGTTTCTTGTGGCCACCTTTGCTTTTGTTTTCTTTGTGTTCTGAGAAAAAGACATTGTGCGGTCTACTGTAACACCGAGGTACATCGGGAATGTGTTGTTCTCCAATATGTTCCCATTCCAGGAGATGTTCAGTTTCCTGTTTTCTTTAGACTTGGTGGCTCTTTAAATGGAAAGCACACACTTGAGTTTTTCCTGGGTTGGCATTTAGTGAGTTCTTTAAATGTGGGCTCAGAGAGTGGCTCCAGAACATCCGTTAGTCTCTCCTCAATGGTCTTGAAATCAGGGGCCTGGGACGCAAGACACAGATCATCAGCATATAGAAACCCCCGGATGTTCTCGAACTGAGGTTGGTCGTTGGTATAAACGTTGGAAAGGATAGGTGCAAGTACCGATTCTTGAGGGAGTCCGTTCTTTTGTGATCTGCTTTTCTTCCCATCCATTTCCACAAAAAAGTGCTGGTTTGACATAAGGGATTTTATTATTGCAACTATTTTTGTGTTACGAGTTACCCTTGCACTTGCAACCTTTAGGAGCAGTTTCCTGTGATTTACTGTGTCGTAGGCAGCTGCCAGGTCCACGAACACAGTTCATGTCATTTGTTTGTTCTCGTAGAGATGACTGATCCTACCTCAATGGCGATAGGTCTGTATTGTGATTTTGGTATGGGGTTGCCGACAGTTTATGACATGTCTGGAAGACACAAATGCAAGGTCTGGGTTGTAACCTGTTCTCCAGCGAGTGCTTGAAAAGGATGATTCATGCGTCATAGAAGAGTGTCAGATTATATTGGTCAGCCCATTCCTCAACAGTATCTCAATCTTCATTGTTCTCATTGTATCCCCATTTGGTGCTGTGGCTGTTAAAGTCACCTATCACGATCATTGGTTTCTCACTAGTGGTGGATGTAACTGGCCACTTGAATGGCGTTGGTGGAGGTTTGTTGACAGATATCACAGTGAAGTGTCCGCTTTCAATTCTAAGAATTTCCACCTCACTTACTGTCATGTCCTAGTTGTATAATGTCACTATTGATTTGTCTTTGACGTAGTGAACGCTACCGTGAATGTTGCTTTCGTGTTGTATGACTAAATGCATGCCCGGCATGTTTAGTGCCACGGTCTTTTGCGTCTCTTGTAGACAGAGTTGCGTCGCTGGAGACTGATTGCTACAACACGCACAACACCAACATTTTGCAAGTATCTTTAATACTTTTATTAATATTAACCATTAAACGGTGATATTGAAAACAACAACAACAACAACAACAACAACAACAATAATAATGATAATGATAATATAATAATAATAATAATAATAATAATAATAATAATAATAATAATAATAATGATAATAATAATAATAATAATAATAATAATAATTATTATTATTATTATTATTATTATTATTATTATTATTATTATTATTATTATTATTATTATTATTATTATTATTATTGATAATAATATTAGTAGTAGAGGTCTTGTAGTAGAAATTGTAATACGTAGTAACAGTTGGACCAAGTATTTTAACATGAATATTTATATAGGGCATTTCTACAGATAGCCGTGAGTAATGGGCTTCACAATGTTTCATATCATCTCCCCCCCCCCCCCCCCCCCCCCCTCTTCAACAAGCCATATTTAACCATATTTCATTGTCATACAGCCTGTTAGGCGACCCTTGTGCACTAAAACTGTCACTACACTATCCGTCATTTCTGTATCCAGATACTCGTCCAATCGAGTGGGGTAAAGTGTCTTAGCCAGGGAAACAACGCGGAGACCATAATTTTTCACCCATCCTATTACTGATCACACTTAGCATTGGCATTGCTCGACTTTTGTGACAAGACGAAAACCGTACCGCTGAGCCATACGGTCCATAAGTTCTAGAAAGTATAGTTTTGTGGTATCAGTAGTTATAGTACAGTAGTGGTAGTGCAGTTATAGCAGAAGTAGTAGTAGTAGTATTCTGTCAAAAGGGTCATCTGAGCGAAGAAATAGGAGATAGATTCGAATTTACTCTCTTCATCGCATTGAGCGTATGCTTTAATTATTTGATACGTTGTAAAAAAAAAAGAAAAAAGTATGCTCCACCTTAACCAAAAACAAGCAACAATCTTCGTTTCCCTGGACATAGATATGGTTTTGTTTACGGGAGGAGGGGGGAACCATGATTATGGTTTTCCTACAAAATAAAAGAAGGGGTATTTTGGCTATGAAAACTATGGTCGTGGCCTCCCTAGATGGCTTAGACTTAAGAGTAAACAGCTTGAATTTATTCACGGCCAACTTCAGTTTGCTGCCTAAGCAACATGCAAACAAAAGGTTGGTTGGATGCGCATGACATTACTAACTAAAGGTCAATTGCAACATAGTTCGGGTCATTTATAAATAAATCTGGGTCACGTGTTTTATTTACATCATTGCACCGCCATGGACAGCTCTATAGATCAAGGCCAACATTATACGCAGAAAAAGGACCAATTATCGTCTATTATAGTGACGACTTTGATACTGAGCCTATTATTATAGGCATCATCAAAAATGCACAGGCATAAAATTTATAGCAATTCAACGGCTTAATAATATCATTTACAGTGTTTTATTTACTGTCGGAAAATCTTGATTGAGAGTTGTTCGAAACTGGTTGCTGAAATAGATCTCAATTCTCGAAACCGATTTATCAAACATTGACGAGATTCTTACAGTGGCTGCGAGATAGCCATTGGCCTGGCCAAATTGGCCACACAGAGAATAATGTTTCTAGAATTAATTTAAAATTAACATTTATATATCTATTTTTATTTTTCCTAGTCCTTTAAAATTTTTTTGATTATCAAAACCGATGGATATTCCAAGGAGATCAGAGTTTTAGTATTGCTTGCCCAAGTAAGGTTCTATTTTGTCACTTTTCACATCGATCACTGGCCTCGAGTACGGCTTTGCTTCGAGGCCTCCCCCACCCCCTTTCCGCCCCGGGCAGTCTTGACCTTGTCTTCTTCCTTCCAAGATCCTTTTCTTTCAAAATCAGTCCTTGTCCTTTGAATTTTAGGGCTGGTCTATTGTTTATCGTCTACCATGTCTTCTAAAACTATAATTTTTTTGACTGGTATCACATTTATTCCGTTCTACTAGCCCTAAAATGACCTCAATGCTTTATAAGCGCCATCAAACCTTTAAAAACAAAAGAGTCCTTAATGTAGAGTCAACTTCCTTGCTGCTCACGCCGATCCTATTGTCTACACCAAAAGTGATCCAAGATGTAACCTTATAAATAAGGATAGGAACCAAAATAAAAAAATAAAAATCGAGAACAAGTAGCTACAAAGCAGTCCTCTCTCTCTCTCTCTCTCTCTCTCTCTCTCTCTCTCTCTCTCTCTCTCTCTCTCTAATCTCTCCCACCCCCCCTTCTCTCTATCTCTCTGACGCTCCCTGCAACACATTCAAGACCCTATAACTATAAAGTTGTTCTCTCTTTTTCTTTTATCTTTTTTTATTTATTTTTTTCATTTTGGTTGGTTTTGTTTTGTTTGTTCGTTTTTGTTTCGTTTTTCTCCGGATTCATATTGCTACGTACAAGAAATACACAAGACAATACATTTTGACGTCTCAATGTGTTCTAAATTAAAATAATAAAATTAAAAGTGAGTAAAAGTAAATAATTAAAAAAAAATAAAAATAAAGGTCGACCAAACTTCTCGAGTCACCAGGAATGGCGTCAACGTGTTGAACTTGAAAATTAAGAATTTTTTTGCCAAGGGAGGGCACAGGCGTACTAGAGGGCTGTGATCGATGTGAAAAGTGACCAAATAGAACCTTACTTGGCCAAACAATACTAAGAACAGCGGCGTGGCGTATTGACGGCATATGGTGGTGCCATGATTAGAAGAAGAAAAAAAATTCTAAAACAGTGAACACGATTAAGAGGAGAGAGCACATGTTAAAAACTCTCTTTTTTGGAAGGGTGATGTCGATAGTTTCTACGAGTGGACAAAACTCACAAAAACAAATAATTCATGAAAACAACAAGCCACAACACTGAGATACAAGTCCCGTGTGAAAAGGTCTTTGTAATTATTCTTTGTCCACCATTTAAAGGATTGGATTTGGTAGATAATGCAATCAATATGAGATAAATGTAAATCAAAAGAGAAAAAAAAACTTATGACAGAAATTACTTACTTTTAGTACTTGTAAAGAAAATCTGCACGGCGATGTTTCGTCTCTGCAAATCTTTTTATAATTTGTTTATTGAAATCTGGAATGGCATCTACACTGTATTTCAGCTTT
>NC_088367.1:36330572-36340572 GCF_034508935.2 Berghia stephanieae | reverse complement strand
TTTCAGCGTTCGGCTAACTAATGGACGTTTAGTGGCCGTGCGTGATTGAATGGGCGCATGTTCATTGTAAAGTATTGCCAATACTATGTTAAAGGCATCTATTTTGTCCTCTGCATCTGAAATTGCTGGTATTATTTTATTTAAACTAATACCAAAGCTGATGTGATCAATCGTTTTCCTCGATTTTATCAATTTTCTTACTCGTTGTTTATCTATATCTCGATGAGAAAACCATACGCCAGTAAGACATGGGCTGGGAATTGCGTTACTAGTAAAAATCGCTGATCGGCCGTTCATGAAATCTAAGAAAATAACTTCCTGCTCGTTCGTTTAACTCAAAATTATTCAAAACGATGTCTCTAAAATATATAAATGTGACTTCTTAAGGTTTTCTTCACGGTCAAAACCACACAACATTCTATTAATGATTACGCCCTAGGCAAAAAGGAATATTGACAGGTCGACCGAGAGAATAACTCGTCAGACGACAAACATCAATGCGAAGTGTAGAGAGAGTCAAGCTCTTGTTTGTCTTGTCCTGTTCTAAATAGAGAAAATGATACATAGCATAGCCTCGTGTGTGAGTGGTTGCGTATAATAGTCATGTTTTTAAATTGTTTCTGTTGTTTATGTGTGTAGTGATGACTCTCTCACACGCATTGCATCATCATAGCAAAGAGACGCCAACTTTAAATTTGGCTCACAGGAATTTCAGACACCACTCGTAGGATTTCAATGCCGAAAGAGGAATTCCCGCACACAAGAAAAGGGAATTGGGATGGTATTTGGCATACATATTATATAGTATCTAGTTCTAAATAGATAACTGATTCGAATTATATTATGATATATTAACACAATGCCAAATACAATTCCGAAGTTTCCTTATTTCAAATGAAGTAAAGCTCCAAAACCCAATGGTATTGATTGTGGTACTGGTGGTAGTGAGGATGATGTGGTGTTGGTGATTGTAGTAGTAGTGGTATTGATGATGATGTGGTGGTGGTTGTAGTTGTAGTAGTAGTGATAGTGATAGTGATGATGATGTGGTGGTGGTTGTAGTAGTAATGGTAGTGATGATGATGTGGTGGTGGAGGTTGTAGTATTAGTTGTAATGGTGATGTAGTTGGTGGTGGTAGTTTCAGTAGTAGTGGTAGTGATGACGATGTGGTTGTGGTGGTTGTAGTAGTAGTGGTAGTGATAATGAGGTGGTGCTGGTAGTTGTGGTAGTAGTGGTAGTGGTGATATTGTGGTGGTGGTTGTAGTTGTAGTTGTAGTAGTAGTGATAGTGATGATGATGTGGTGGTGGTTGTAGTAGTAGTGGTGATGGTGGTTGTCGTAGTAGTGGTAATGATGATGATATGGTGGTGGTGGTTGCACTAGTAGTGGTAGTGATGACGATGTGGTTGTGGTGGTTGTAGTAGTAGTGGTAGTGATGATGATGATGTGCTGGTGGTGGCGTAGGAGTAGTGGTCGTGATAATGATGTGGTGCTGGTGGCTGTATTAGTAGTGGTAGTGATGATATTGTTGTGGTGGTTGTAGTAGTAAAGGTAGTGATGATGATGTGGTGGTGGTTGTTGCAGTTGTACTGGTCGTGATGATGATGTGGTGGTGGTGGCTGTAATAGTGGTGGTAGTGATGGTGTAGTAGTAATGGTAGTAATGATGATGGAGTGGTGGTGGTTGTAGTAGTGATGATGATGTGGTGGTGGTGTAGTGGTAATGATAATGATGTAGTCGTGGTGGTTGTAGTAGTTGTGGTAGTATTGAAGTGGTGATGGTGGTTGTAGTAGTAGATATTGACTAAAGATGTGGTGGTTAGAAAACACATTATACGTAATTATAACACATGGTTACACACATTCTCTAATTTCATTTTTGACAGCTTGATTGTGGCATAAATATACGCAACAGTTCTGACCTAGGACTTCATATACAGGACAGATCCCCGCCCTCTTACTCAATCCTACGGGGCCGTTCGTTTTTTTCCTATATAACAGTACCCCTGTCGTCAGGCTTTAATGACATGCAGTTTTCGGTGACAATCAAAGGCATTCCTTTCTCGTCTTTCCCCCAGCCGTTTCCCCATCGGGTGGGGAAGTTATGTCACTTTTACGTCATCAAAGAAATTCCTTAACTGACCGGCTCAAGAGTAAGACGACCGTTCTTCCGACAATACTGTCTTTAAAGTAATGGCTACAGTTAAGATACTGCTATTTACTACGAAGGTAGTATTTCCCACACAGAAACGGTCAAATTTCACACATATCTACAAGTTGCAGCATGAAATGGAAAGGCAACGAGTAGAATACTGCTATTCTGCTAGGAAGAAGTGTCAAGACGTTAAGTCATAGTTGGTGTGTGGGTAGTGCTGCCAGATGGCCACGCGTATGATCAAAATTGACACACGGGGAATCGCGTATATATTATTATTAATCAAAATTTTCTTTTTTTTTGAAAAAAAAAACACAAGTCTTTTCCTAGGTTAGTCGATAAAAAAAATCAAAATCGATGTCTTTTAAGGAGGTCAGAGTGTTTGAAGTATTTGGCCACATGAGGTTCTATTTTGGTCACTTTTGCAGTCTAAATTGGCTTCGAAGAACTCTGGCCATCTGGCATCCCTGTTTGTGAGAACAGAAGTTATAAAACAATCTGCATTCAATTGTTTGCCTCTTTAGTTTGTCAACTTTCAAAGCAAGCGGTTGTGTGTCATTCGTTTTTAAATGGAATTATTATAAGTGATATATTTCAGTGGATTACACGATGTGCAACTGTGCTTATGGTAATCATTATCACATTATCATGCTCTGATTCCTAACATTAACATTGAAATGTTCTTGAAGTGAGTTATTACAAGATCAGAGAAAAACATACCCTTGTTTAGAAAGTCAATTTCCCTTTTCAATAGGTATTTAATCTGCTTGACTTCTCTTGCATTTTTCTGTAATTGACAGTTGTATGTGATAATTGATTTCTTTTATTTGGGGAGTTTTATCATAATTGGTAAACTATAATATTATTATCATAAAAAAGTGAATTATGGATTACGCTAACTAACGAAATTGGGAGAGTGAGTCTCTAAGACAAAGTGAAAACTGAAAATGGTATGAACCTTACAACCCAGAATTGAAGATGAGAGATATCCACTGGTAATTGAAACTTTATAACTAAGAGTAAGCGTTTAGAAATGGCATCATCCTGAAGCAAACTTTAAATATGGGGAGTGAGTATTTTCCGCCCGGCGGAAAATAACCCTTTTTTCTTATTCTCCGCCGGGATTATCCTTGGGTCTTGTGACCCCTGGTCGTGTCAAAGGTCACATCCGGTCGACCGTGGCGCCAACCGCGAAGCCATGATTGTTTTGTTCGATTGTCAATGATTGTGGCTCTTGATTTCCAAGCACTTTTTCATCTTATCAACAATTGCAAAAATGCAGTTAACCAATTGCAGACTGAGACTGATACCATTTTTATTCGTCAGGATTCTGTAGAGGTAAGAATTTGACTTTTTGTTTTTTTGTTTTTGTTTTTAACAAGGCTCGGACTCGGGACAGTGAAGTGTATATCGAGCAATGCCGATGGCGATATGAGTATGAGGAGATAGCTGAATGAATGAGAATGTAATTGTATTGTAATAACAACACGCCTTGCCGACTGTCACGTGTGCCATGTGTTCTACATTCCAATGTGATCTTTATGGATTAATCCTTCGTTGATTTTACTTCTAATACTGTGTAAGTGTAACTGTGTGCATTGTAATTGTAACTGTAACAACTGGGCAGTTTTCAGCAGCAGTGGAAGCGGTGACACAATTTTTAGAACTTTGGAATGAAATTGAGATGCCTCATGATGATGATAATGACAATGATATAAGATACTGTAATGAAAAACGATATCATTTAACCATTACTTTTTTAACAAATGTATTTATTTATTTATTTATTTATAATAGAAAGAGTCCAGTTGACGGTATTGGTGTCCTGACAATCAAGAAAGATAGCTGGCTCAAGATGTGTTGTGGCAATCTTATTAATCAGCAAACCATCATCTGTGCCAACAGAGCAGAGTATCTGCATGCACTTTTTAAAACTGGTTAGTAATGTTTTGAAATCTTCATTAGATTACATCTTTATTGCAGAGATGCCAACCAGTACAGGTTTCCCGTGTTCTGTACGGTTTTTCTTCCGAAGTACGGGCACACGGTTTTATCATGAAAAATACGGGATTTGGTTGAAGTGAAAAATCCACGAAATTACGATCACAACATGAAAAGTGTTTTCATGCAAAAGAACTTTCATTATCGATACTGAATTTTGCGAATCTTGCCCAGCCTACTGCTATATAACTATAAGTAATTCACTGCCCTTTTTCGAGTACGAGTTAACGAAGTCTGATTCGACCTTTTCGGATTGATATCGATTTCTGCACGGCGCAGTAAATACAGGTTTTTGTCCTAAAATACAGGTTTTTGGTCTTGAAAATATGGGTTTTCAAAAGGCTAGGTTGGCATCTCTGTTATTGGTGATCAATACAGTACGCTCGAGCATGGGAATTTCGAACAAGTCGGGACCATGCCTGTTTGTTCGAGATTTCCGTGTTTTTTAGTTTTCCAATTTGAGTATTTTACACAGGATTTGAGGGAGGTAAATGTGGGTGGTCTTGATAAAATTCATATTATAATTATAAGGATAACTCCCCATTATTATTAACTCTGTAGAGAGTCGATAGTGAGACTGAATTTCCTTTTCTCTGTCAGTTCAACACAATCAATTAGTGGGGGAAAAAATTCAACAGATCGCAAGGGAGTGTCCACTATATGAACGAAATAAAGGGATTAAAACTGGGAATTGTACCAAGTTTGAGATTTCCGTGATTTCGAGATTTGCATGCTCGAGTATAAATGCTTGTTAATCTAAATGATAGTTTGTTGTCAAGAGTTTTGTCCTGTATGGTAAAGCCAATGAAATTTCAACTGTGTTGGTGATGGTGAGAATGATGGCCATTTAAAAAAAATTGGTATGTCTTTGACAAATTCAATTTATGACAATGATTTTGATTGTATAGACCTTTCCAAAAATTGCTAACGAAATGCCTCTTTTCTATTTCCATTTTTCAAACCAGAGCAAGATCAACCGTCTTTGTGGAACATCAGACAAAGTGGTTGCAAACAAGTGGTGTTGAATTTTCCTGTATTGAGCCGAAAGAAAAAAATTTTTCTGGGAGTTTGCGAAAGCAAATTGCGTTTGATTGGAGCTAAATCTAATTTCGCCATTTACCTGGTTTTTTTTTGGTCTCAAATAGATTTGATTTTGTAGTTCAAATTGATTAGATACTTATCTCACAAGCCGCATTTAAAAAAATAAAAACATGAGGGTAGTGCGTCATATCATATTAGTTTTTTTGATTACAGTGATGAATTCGTAAGATATAAATCATATTTGACCACAATAGTGTTAACATTTTTCAGCATTTATTTTCTTAGGGAATGGGTTAGCGAATCATTTATACATTTTTTAGACAGATCAATCTACACAATTTTCGTGTTTTCTTGTCCTATGATAGTCATTATTTTGAAAATTTTATGGATCAGCTTATGTCAAATAAGTGTTTTCTCAAATTTCCGTTTTGTGTCATTTTCTGATTTTCTAAGAACCATATATGCCATTTTCCTTTAGATTATTTTCAAATTTATTCAGAATCTTTTTTATGATGTGTTTTGCATCATGATGGAAACATTTTGGGGTAAATTAAAATTTAGAAGTTTTTTTAATTTTAAAAATTAATTTTTTTTCCTGTCGATCCGCACCACAATTTCAGTCGAAATTAAAAAATATTGTACAGCATTTCTTTCAAGACAATTTTTTTTTTCAGAAATTGATCAATTTACAAAATTTGACTATTCTCTTGTTCCATATTGATTATACTTAGAAATTTTGATGGACGTTGTCTGCAAAATTAGCTTGTTTATCAAATTAATAAAGACATTTTGTTTTTTTCTCAAAATCTCATTTTCAATTTTCTGACATTCATAGCTGGATTGTTTCCCCATCAGATTGTATACCAAATTTGGTCAGAATCTTTCGTATGATGGGTATTGCATCATGATGGATTTGGTTTTGGGCTAAACTAAAATTTAGTAGTTTTATGAATTTTTAAATTGTATTTTTTCTTGTCGTTCCATGCCAAATTTTCAATCGTAATCGAAAAACAATTCTTTAAATATATTTTTCAAGACTTGCTAAGCCTTTCCATCGTGATGTAGCTCTTGTAGGGAACATTGTGTGTAAATTTGGAAGATTTCGTTGGTTTTCGGTGCATCAGTGTCGGAAATTATTTTTTTTGTGGGGTGGGTGGGGTTGGTCTCATTTTAGCCTATATTGTCTGTGTCATTGAAGACATTTAAATTTAAATATATTGAGCTTTTTATATAGCGCAATATCCACTAAATGTGCTCAAAGTGCTTTACAAGGGGGCCCTGGTCAACAGCAACGCTTGTTATGCGATACTACAATTTTTTTGGACAAAGACAATACTGTTAACAGCCGGGTACTCCTTTTACACCTGAGTATGTTGAGAGAATGTGAGTAAAGAGCCTTTTCCAAGGACTCAACTATGCGCCGAGCGAGGTTCGAACCCAGGACCTTCCGATCCGAAAGCGTCTGTCATACCATAAGACCACATAGCCACACATTTGTTTTTAGCTTTTTTCTTTTTTTTTTGTGTGTGTGTTTGTGTTAATCATCAAATTAGACCTCCTACCACCTGAAATAACAGGGGAATACCAATATTGGCACTGCGATAAAAAATGGATTTTTGACTACAGGTTCTCCTTTAAGGTGAAATATTTCCTAGCTCAGATGAGGGTTTGTTTTAAGCGGACTGTAGTGCGTTCCAACGTGAGATAATTTTTTTTTTTCATAATAAAATGTATTCACTGCCAGTTGTGACATATAGGTTGACTGCTTAGTTCTGATCTCCAGTGCTATTACATACTTGAGTACCTATCATCAGGCCTATTACACGCTGAGTCCCTACCACCAGTGCTATTAGTCATTGAGTCCCTACCACCAGTCCTGTGAGTCACTGGGTTCATACCACTACTGTTAGCCACTGAGTCCCTACCTCTAGCCCTATTGGCTACTGAGTCCTCACCACCAGCCCTATTGGCCTTTGAGTCCATACCAATACCACTCACCACTGATTCCTTAGCACCAGTCCTGTTAGCCACTGAATCCATACCACTAGCCCTGTACTGTAAGCCACCATAGAGAATACAGGACTCCTAGTCTGTGTTAGCCACTAAGTCCTACCACTATTGTCCACTGAGTCCCTACTACCAGCTCTATTAGCGACTGAGTCCCTACCCCCAGCCATATTGTCCACTGAGTCCCTACCACGAGCCCTATTGTCCACTGAGTCCCTACTACCAGCTCTATTAGCCACTGAGTCCCTACCATCAGCCATATTGTCCACTGAGTCCCTACTACCAGCTCTATTAGCCACTGAGTCCCTACCACCAGCCCTATTGTCCACTGAGTCCCTACCACCAGCCATATTGTCCACTGAGTCCCTCCGACCAGCTCTATTAGCCACTGAGTCCTACCACCAGCCCTATTGTCCACTGAGTCCCTACTACCAGCTCTATTAGCGACTGAGTCCTTACCACCAGCCCTATTAGCCACTGAGTCCCTGTTACCAGCTCTATTGTCCACTGAGTCCCTTCCACCAGCCCTATTGTCCACTGAGTCCCTACTACCACCTTTATTAGCGACTGAGTCCTTACCACCAGCCCTATTTGCCACTGAGTCCCTGTTACCAGCTCTATTGTCCAATGAGTCCTAACCACCAGCGCTATTGTCCACTGAGTCCCTACTACCAGCTCTATTAGCGACCGAGTCCCTACCACCAGCCATATTGTCCACTGAGTCCCTACCACCAGCCCTATTGTCCACTGAGTCCCTACTACCAGCTCTATTAGCCACTGAGTCCCTACCACCAGCCATATTGTCCACTGAGTCCCTACTACCAGCTCTATTAGCCACTGAGTCCCTACCACCAGCCCTATTGTCCACCGAGTCCCTACCACCAGCCATATTGTCCACTGAGTCCCTCCGACCAGCTCTATTAGCCACTGAGTCCTACCACCAGCCCTATTGTCCACTGAGTCCCTACTACCAGCTCTATTAGCGACTGAGTCCTTACCACCAGCCCTATTAGCCACTGAGTCCCTGTTACCAGCTCTATTGTCCACTGAGTCCCTACCACCAGCCCTATTGTCCACTGAGTCCCTACTACCTGCTCTATTAGCGACTGAGTCCTTACCACCAGCCCTATTGTCCACTGAGTCCCCACTACCAGCTCTATTAGCCACTGAGTCCTTACCACCAGCCCTATTAGCCACTGAGTCCCTGTTACCAGCTCTATTGTCCACTGAGACCCTACTACCAGCTCTATTAGCCACTGAGTCCCTACTACCAGCTCTATTAGCGACTGAGTCCCTACCACCAGCCCTATTGTCCACTGAGTCCCTACTACCAGCTCTATTAGCCACTGAGTCCTTACCACCAGCCCTATTAGCCACTGAGTCCCTGTTACCAGCTCTATTGTCCACTGAGACCTTACCATCAGCTCTATCAGTATTAGCCAATGAGTCTCTACTACCACCAGTTCTATTAGCCACCATCCTATCAATAATATTAGCCACTGAGTCCCTACCGCCTGCTCTATTACTAAAGGCCACTGCATCCTTACCATGATGGGGAAGGGGGGGGGGGGTATTTGACACACAGTAGAGTACCCACTGAGGCCCTACCACCAGCGCTATAGACACATAGTGGTTATTTGTTCCCATCACAGTACAGACGATGTGTAACCTTTAACGTGTCGTGAACGGATTTCCCAACTCGTTCACGATGTGTAAAATAAAGGAAAAAGTTCAGAAAAAGTCTCCACCGAAGTGGGCGTTCTCCATATTTGTAGAGGACATATATGGGCGGTTAAAAATGCTCTAAAAGCACATCGGGAATCGTCCCGGTACAGTCTAATTCTAAAACATAGTATGGCGGATCGGATCTGTCAGATACAAACGATAGGCAAAATAGTAGATTTAGAATTAGGCTTGGTGTCGAAGAAAAAAGAATGAAGGGTCACAAGCTTTTATAGGATAGACACGATGACGTCACGTTTACGCGGGAGACAGTGAACAAACACAACATGAAGATTACTCACAACAGCCTGATCGAGACACGACAGTCATACCATAAAAAACACTAACAACAACAACAACATAAACTTATCACAATAATCAGTGACATAAAATCTTCCCCACAAACGTTTGTAGTCTGATTGAGCAACACTAGTGAGAACTAATCACACAACTAGCAGTGAGAAAGAGCAGAGTTAAGTCAACTCCCTTCATTCTCCAAATTATTTTAGTCCGGCAAGCTTGAACTTGAAGTGTGTCTCAAATCTACTGGTTAATTACCCACTGATTCTCTACCGTCTACCGCCGCCTCTATCACCCACTGATTTCCTACCGTCTACCGCCACCGCTATCACCCACTGATTCCCTAATAATAACGAGGGAGGGGGGGGGGGGGGGGGGGGGGGCGCAAATAACGACCAGATTATTTACACTACACCACGAAGGTCAGATTATGGGAGTCCGCTAAGTCTCAAAGATCAACTTGAAAAACCCGGCGGAAAATAAGCAAATTTGTTATTCTCCGCCCGGCGGAAAATAAAAAGAAGGACTATTTTCCGCCCGGCGGAGAATAATGACAGCCTTAAATATGCACTCATGGTTCTTGATCAAAGAAAAATGTTTAGAAAGCAATGAAAGGTCAAAGTCAATATCCCTTTTCCATAAATAAATAATCTGCTTGACTTCTCTTGTATTTTTCTTGTGTGATATGTGATAATTGGTTTCTTTAATGAGTGGAGTTTTATCGATAACATGATAAATACCGGAAATATATAACAATATAATCCATTTATTTTAT
>NC_088367.1:36303072-36325572 GCF_034508935.2 Berghia stephanieae | reverse complement strand
ATTGTGGTTTTTGAAAATTAGACTCATTTTATTAAAACTATCTTTAGCTATTTCAATTCTTCGTTTTATTTCTGTGCTACATCTGCCATGTGAAGTTATTATGTATCCAATATATTTAAATGTCTGAACTTGTTTTATAGTTTCTCCTTTGCTTATTAAGTTACATATTAGATTTCTTTCCCTCCTTGATACAACCATGCATTATGTCTTTTTTACATTTAAATATAACCCCATACGTTCACTCTCTGTAACTAATGTCCCAATAAATACTGGAATTCTTTGAAAACTCCAGAGGTGGTTTTGTGTCCTTTCTTTTTTTTAATTTGGTGGTGGGCTATATAGGTAATCAAATGTTAGTGACTTTCCGTTTGTCTGTAAAATACACTCACACCTTCAAATGTCTTAAAGGAATTCAAAGGCTTGATTTTAATCGTGTGTGTGTGTGTGTGTGTGTGTGTGTGTGTGTGTGTGTTTTCTTTTTTTGTACACAACACAAATACCTTGCCCTCTTCCTCTTGATCTTGGTATTGATAATGAAGTATAGTTATGCGGGGTCAAGTTGGTTACTGTAATCTCGTCACCGCTAGGACGAAGCCATGATTCGGTAAAAAATGCAATGCTATGTTTTAACTCTAAAAACGGTTGCTCACCTTTTTACTTGTTTTTTTAAAAAAATGACTAGATCTATCTAGTCTATATCCCATCTCGTACTTCAAGATTGTGTGATCATCATCTTTTGCACGCCACAAAAAGG
This sequence comes from Berghia stephanieae, assembly GCF_034508935.2. Lineage (NCBI taxonomy): Eukaryota > Metazoa > Mollusca > Gastropoda > Nudibranchia > Aeolidiidae > Berghia > Berghia stephanieae. The sequence goes on along the minus strand of NC_088367.1, from coordinate 36,324,818 downwards.
GGAAACACAAAAGTAAAAGGAAGAACCTTATATTGCGTAGCTCTAATAATAATAATAATAATAATAATAATAATAATAATAATAATAATAATAATAATAATAATAATAATAATAATAATAATAATAATAATGATAATAATAATAATAATAATAATAATAATAATAATAATAATAATAATAATAATAATAATAATAATATAATAATAATAATAATAATAATTATTATTATTATTATTATTAATATTATTATTATTTTTTTAAAAATTATTATTATTATTATTATTATTATTATTATTAATATTATTATTATTATTATTATTATTATTATTATTATTATTATTATTATTATGATTATTATTATTATTATTATTATTATTATTATTATTATTATTATTATCTTTATTGTCCAAATAGGCAATTATTGTTAGGTTACAGCTCTTGTAATAGGGGAAAAAGTAATTAAAACAGTAGTAATTAATAATGATGATAATAATACTGATAGTAATGATAATAATAATAATAATAATAATAATAATAATAATAATAATAATATTATAATAATAATAATAATAATAATAATAAATAATAATAATAATAATAATAATAATAATAATAATAATAATAATAATAATAATAATAATAATAACAATAACAATAATAATAATAATAATAATAATAATAATAATAATAATAATAATAATAATAAATAATAATAATAATAATAATAATAATAATAATAATAGTGTGGAATTTTCTGCCATTAAATCTGCGCTCTAGTTTTACTGATTGTGAAGCAGTTTATAAAAGAAAAAGTCATCTCTTTTCGTTATACTTAGATGGTATGTAGAAAGAACCAATTGAGCATTTATAAAGTAATTTTTTAAAAATGAATTAAAAGTTGAAAAATAATTGGATAAGCAATATTCATAATATACCACAAGTTTAATTACATTATTTTTGTTGTGACACCTCATAGAAGATATTTACCCTAATTTAATTTACATTTTTTGATATATTCCGATTTCTCATCTTTTAAATGCTGTTGATAATAATAATAATAATAATAATAATAATAATAATAATAATAATAATAATAATAATAATAATAATAATAATAATAATAATAATAATAATAATAATAATAATAATAATATAATAATAATAATAATGATGATAATAATAATAATAATATAATAATAATAATAATAATAATAATAATAATAATAATATATATATATATATATATATATATATATATATATATATATATATATATATATATATATGATAATTTCTTTTTAAAAACATTTTTAATGATATCTAATGCATGCCATGAATATTGTGCGCCTAGAGCTATATTATTGGACAGGCATGTATGAATAAATTACATTAATATATTATACTTATCTAAGTGAATCAATTTTGAACCAAGACAAAAACAAGAAAATTGACGCATTCTTCAACTCCTGTGTACTTCGTGAAAATTTTGATATTTTTCAACAACATCCCATCTGGGTTGACATAGCATGTGTATCTTACTCAAGTTCGTGTATCACACCGAGCATTCTCTTAACCTTTCATTGACGTATTAATTATGTCAATGTGACCAATAGTAATGACGTTAATGGCTGTTAATCACTGGCTAGTTTAAATTGACGCTCAGTATATATAAACAGTGTCCCAGAAGTCTGGAACCAATAACAAATCGAATTAATTTATTCTGAAATTAATGAATATATCATGATGAAATTTGCTTTAGTTCATAAAGAAATCATTCAAGTTTTTATTGTTGCCACGTTTATTGTTTTTAGAATTTACAATTGAACGCTGCATCCAATTTTTTGAAAACAGTCAAAATGGCGATAGGTGTAGAAAAGACAGAATGTGTGAAATAGTTAATTGAATCTAAATCACCATTCAAGTCTAAAGACATTTCTAGTTCAAGTATGCAAAAAAGGCACCAGGCGGGCAGGTAATATGTAGTTGGACCATTAAGTTTTATGAAACTGGTTCAACAGCAGACAGGAAAAGATGTGGACTGCCTAAAACGTCAGAAGAAGAGCTGCCTAATGTTCAAGATGAATTCTTACAATCTCCTGGTGAGCTAAAGTCAGTTCGCACAGCGGCAAGGCAGCAGCTTCTAATGGTGCTCACACTACTATGTTATGACGATCAAACCAATCAGCAAATTCTTCACCGCACTCGTGCACCATCGCAAACCCACCCGGAAGCTTCGTCACAACTGCTCTGCTGTTCTATCTCACATCAGGTACATGTTGGACAGGTGGAAAGTCCCCACTGATGAAGCGATTTTGCCGTGAGGCAAGTCCTCGACCGAAGCCGATTCGCTACCACCCAGTGTCTCCTCTTACTGGTGGAGAAGCCTGGCAACTTCTCAACTACTTTGGAGGAGTGTATGTCCCCGCCCCCTCGAGGGATTGAATTCGTCTAAACCGACTTCCATCTCGCATATGCATCTCTGTTCGTAGTCAGGGAAGCTGCGTACAAGGGTTGCCTGGACTATTTCGGCTCGAGACGGGGGCGCCGTCCATAATGCGCTTCAGCGGGGTATCCCCATTCCCTCTCTCTTTGATCTTATTGAGCCAATTTACCGTAATCGTCTCCCTCCTGACATCGGGGGGCTGGATTGCTGCCATTATCGGGCCCCATTCTCAAGGCGTTGTTGCCAGCGTTCCTGACACTATGTGCATTGACTTGCGAAAATTAATATCTGCCTTCTCAACGTTCCTGCTTCTACCCCACACTGGAGCGCAATACTCCGCGGTGTAATAGCATAGTGCCAAGGCGGACGTCATCAGGAGCGCTTGGATAGCGCCCCAAGTTGCTCCTGCCAGCTTCTTCAGAAGACTGTTCCGTTTCTCTATCTTCCGGGCAACTCCTTAGAGATGCACCCGATAGGTAAGGCTGCGGTCCAGCATCACCCCTAAATATTTTGGATGCGGCTCATATGGGAGTAGCTGGTCCCCGACGAGGACGTCTAGTTTACGGGTGGGCCAGCCACTGCATAGGTAGAATGCAGTGGCCACGGTTTTTTGAAGTGTTCATCTTCAGATACCACTTGTCGAAGTAGGATTTGAGTCTGATGACGTCCTCGCTGAGTACGCTCTCGAGACGGGTCCACACTTTACTTTGAGTAACGAGTGCCCAGTCGTCCGCGTATCCCAGCCTCAGGGAGGAAGTGTTCGGCATGTCGCTAATGTAAACATTGGCGCTAGAACCGAACTCTGAGGGATCCCATTGTTCAATTTCCTAACTTTACTCGTAGCGTCTCCCAGTGCGACGTGGAATTGTCTTTCCCCTAAGGTTGAAGAGAACAACTTCAATGATTTTTTGCACCTTATGATCTTTGCAAGTTTGATCCTTCGCACCAGACCGTAGTGTACGCCGACAATAGGTCTATAAATGCAGCACATGTTTGCTGTTCTCTCTCGATCCCTGCTTCAATATGCTCTGTAAGGGCAAAGATCTGTTCCGTGGTGTATCTCCCTTCCCTGAAGCCCGCCTGCTCGGGTGGCAGGGCAGCAACTAGGACCGGCCCCCATGGGTTTAATAGAACTCGCTCCAACAATTTGTAAAGACAGCTCAGTAGAGATATGGTCTGTAGCTGTGGGCCTCCTTCCCCAGTTTCCCGGGCTTCAGGATGGGAACTATCTTTGCGTGCTTCCACACTTGTGGGAAATTTCCCTTTGCAAGGATGTCAGACATTGCCTCTGCCAGCCAGGCCCGTGCCCTGGGGCCCAGATGCGTCACCATATTGGGATATACGCCGTCTATCCTTGCTGCTTTGCCGTTCTTTACATCGCTAATGGCTGCACGGGGACTAAACGGTGATGTCCAGTCCGACTCCTCCGCAGGTAGCTAGTCCAAAAGTACGCCTTGCAAACACCGCGCTCAAAAGCAAAATTAGGGATCCGTTTGCTTCTTCTTCTTCTTCTTTCAGCTTATCCCGCAGTTTGCAGGGTTGTCATAATGAATGCCACATCTCCATGCATCTTGGTTCAGCGCCTCATCTTCCTCCAGGCCGAGTTCTTTCATATCATCCTTTACCTTATCCCACCATCTAGTCTTTGGGCGTCCCCTTTTCCTCTTTCCCGCTATTTGTAAGTCCAATACTGTCCTTCCCACGTACTCCCTCTCTTGTCTCTTAACATGTCCGAACCATTCCAATTTATCTTCTCTTATCTTTATTGATACATTCTTCACTTCAGTCAACCTTCGAATTCGTTCATTTATCACTTTATCTTTTCTTGTCCAGCCAAGTGACCATCTCACCATCCTCATTTCTGCCACCTCAACTTCTTTATCTTGTTTTTTTTGTTGTTGTAGATGCTGTCTCTAGTCCATATAACATTGCTAGTCTTACAACTGTTGTATATATTTCCCCTTCAGCTTTGCGGATAATCGTTTGTCACACATAACTCCAATTGCCTACCTCCAATTATTCCAGCCTGCCTGAATCCTCTTCTTAACCTCCATCTCATTGCCCCCATCTCCTTGGACAGTTGTTCCTAAGTATTTGAATTGTTTGTCTCTGGTACATCCTCTTCTCCTATCATTATTGGTGGTTTGCTCTCTTTTGTCCGATGTACAAATACTCTGTCTTCGATCTGATTACCCTTAATCCCCTCCTTTCCAACACCCGCCTCCAACCCTCCAGTTCTTTTTCCGCCTCAGCTTTTGTATCATTCAAAAGTACTACATCATCCGCATACATTATGTTCCATGGTGCCTCTCGCCGAAAGGGATCTGTTAGGACAACCATTACTATTGCAAACAGCAGTGGGCTGAGATCAGATCTCTGGTGTAATCCAACTTTTACATTAAATGGGACCCGTTTGCTATGGTTCTTTATATTCTTGGTAATTGTATCTCCCTAACATTCTGGTTCAGCCTTTGCGTAATTCCGGTCCGGATTCAATTTCTTTATCAGACGCCAAGCGTGGAGGCTAGAGTGTGTCAAGCCGAGACTTTCCACGGTCTCCTGCCACCCTTGCTACCTTCCTTCTGCCAAAGACTGAAGTAGTCTATCGACTACCGTCCAGCAAGGGTGTAAAATTTCCGTTTGCCCCATGGAATAGAGGGGTGAGCCTGTTAAATCTGGCTAAATTCTCGGACATGGGAGGGATGGAAGGGCAAACCTGCTCGATATAGGAACTGAATTCCTCCCAGTTAGCCTTCCTGAAGTTCCATCTGCAGAGTGGGAGAGACTCGGTATTGTCACCCCCGATGTGTCAAGAACCAGCCTATGCTGGCTATGCGGGAAGTCGCCGAGGACTGTCCGCTTTACCTGTAGACGTTCACCGAGGATGAGGTCATGAGTATAATCCTTTTTATGGCGGGTACCCCTGAAGGTACCCTTGGCTGTAGGATCGTACGCTAGGTGTAGATCGTTACAGTGTATCCATTGTTTACCTGCCTCGCTGCAATCTCGGTAGCCCCATTCGTGACAGTGGCTGTTAAAGTCTCCCAGACAGATGGTAGGATGGCGAACCACCGGTACCGGTGGTGTAGTCCAAATCGCTCTAGGTGGGTTGTAGATGTTATGCAAAGTCTACCTACTTCCACGGAAATTCTATTCACCCCGTTGATGTCCGTTGCGCTCTCAATGACCCTTACCTTCGATGGCTCTTTAGCGTAGATGCTAACACCCCCTTTGAGCCTCGAAGTTTCCTCTCGTTGGACCACCGTATAGCCCGGAATCTGGAATCGAGAAGATTGCGCGCCTGTGTAAAGATGGGTCTCCTGTTATAGGAGAATATCGACGCTATGCGCGGCCAGTAGCTTTGACAAATGCTCTTTTTTTTTTTGCCATACTCTGGCTTTCGATATTGAGGGATATTGCGGTAAAGAGGGAGTTAATTTTTGACATTTTACACGGTTCAATCCCCTGATTAACGTATAGGTTTCTTCAAAATGGCGACCAATACTTTCAACACAATGGACCCTGTTACGAAGAAAAACGCTACAAAGAAAAAAAAATGAATTTATGAAAGAGATTGAACCATATGACATAAAATCGGAAAACTTGACACAGACTTATCAAGACTTATCCTCCAATCACGTACCATCATATGTTTTATCTATCTATCTATCTATCTATCTATCTATCTATCTATCTATCTATCTATCTATCTATCTATCTATCTATCTATCTATCTATCTATCTATCTATCTATCTATTATTTTAATATTTACCACAATGTTGGAGTCAGTCTACATCGATGTTTCAGGTCTTTTCAGCCATCGTCAGGACTGTTACATGAGTTTGGTTTGTTGTGTGTTGTTACTTGTTGAAGGGTTCCGTAGGTTTGTAGTTGATTAGTAAGTGCTTCCGGCGATGTGAACAACTATTGTACATCTCATTTTTCGTGTTGAGTGTGGCTTCATGGGGCTGTTTGATTATAGTATATTTCTCTTCCAGGCATACGCTACATTGTTTTGATGATGGTTCCTTAGATATAATTTTCCATGAAATGTTGTGGTCTAGTTTGTTGTCTTTTAATTTCCAAATATGTTCGGTGAGTTTTGTGGATGTTTTTTTGTTAGTGTTTCTAAATGTTGAGATGTGGAGGTTGTGTCTTGTTTTGAAATTATTTTCCGTTAGTCCTACATATTTTTCTTGCTTGTTTGTTTTAGTTTCGGTGACTGTGGCTTGGTAAATTAAACTTGATTCTAAACATTGTTTGTTTAGCGGGCAATGTTCCTTATTTCTGCAGTTGCATTTTCTGGTGGGTGGGTTTTGCTCTTGTCGGTGGTTTATTAATATTTTTTTGTTGTGGCTTGAAATTATTTGTTCTATGTTGAGCATACACGAGTAGCTTCTTTTTATGGTAGCTTGTGGTTTTTTTGGAAAGTGTGTATAAATTAACTTCAGGAACTGCTGTCCAATGTTTGTGCTGACGTTTTTGTCGAAAGGTGGGTTGAACCAAGTAATATGTCGTTTTCTTGTTTTGCGTTCTTCACTTGTGTGTTGAGGTTTATATGAGAGGGGGGGGGGCGTCTGTGTATTCAAATGGTGTGTTGTATCCGCTTTCTGTGAGTGCTTCTTTGTAGGGGGTGGCTGCGACGTTGAATTGGTAAGAATTGGTAGGGATAGTATGAGAAAGCCCTTCGTTTCAAAAGAAGTTAAAGTCAATCAATGGGAAACATATTGACCAATGAGATTGCAATTTTAAAAATGGGACAGGTCAAGTCATTTGTTGCATTGTTTCCATTTTGAGTCAGATGACAGCTTGAAGAGGAGGGGATGGGGCTTAATTTGTAATGACATACATGAGATCATATCATTGAATCTTCTTCCATGAGCAGCAACCTCAAGTTATTTAGGACATGTCACTAGTTATCACAACCCCTTGTGGTCAATTGTCAGCTATTAAACTCCTCCCCTTTTTATTTGCGTTCACACACATTGTTTATTGTCTTAAAATACCCCCACCCTCCTTCCAATGAATACACGATAAAACGACCCTCTCTCTCTCCCTCTCTCTCTCTCTCTCTCTCTCTCTCTCTCTCTCTCTCTTTAAAACATGTCTCTCTCCATCCATCTCTCTCGCTCTCTGTTTATCACTGACTTTCTCTCTCTCTCTCTCTCTCCCTCTCTCTCTCTCTCTCTCTCTCTCTCTCTCTCTCTCTCTTTCTCTCTCTATCTATCTATCTCTATATCTCTCTCTATCTATCTATCTCTATCTCTCTCTCTCTCTCTCTCTCTCTCTCTCTCTCTCTCTCAAGTAAACAACGCGATAGGTGTGCTCTCAGTTCAGGGGAAGCATCCGTGGATGATATTTGCGTGACGTCATCGCAACGGGTCTATTATGTTTTGTTTATGTATTATATATGATTTGTAAACATTTGAGTGTATTCCTCTTCGTAGGGACCTGTGCTTGTGTCTGAATGAGACTTTTAGTTGATCTCAAACTAAGTTCACTGATAGTGTGCTCTTGGAATCTACATCTGTTCTATATTTGAGCCAATTCCTCTTTGTCTGCCTTATTCATGGATGCTTTAATTGTAATTCTAGAACTGTTTACTATCCCATTCTTCCTTTTTACTGGCGCTGATATGACCTTAATGTGTTGCAAGCGCCGTAAAACCCTTAAAAACAAAACAAAACAAACCAGTATTGAGGAAACATATAAAATGTGCATGTGTCTCCCTAACACTGGTTATTTAGTTCTTTCACTAAACAGACCGGTATATATTGGTACATGGTCACGTCAAAGTCAATGTTCCGTTGAGCATGTAAGGGAAGACATAAAGGACAAAAACACCAGCCTGCAGATTGAATGTGGTGTGGGATGGTGATACTAGAAACGATATTGATTATAATAATTGTAAAAATGATAACAATAATAATACTAATAATAATAATACTAATAACATTGTCATTAGTTCTAATCTTTTGTTTAAGGTGTTGAAGTTTATGTCGTTGTGCAATAGTATTTCCAGTTTCCCTGCATGGTACAGGTTGCATTTTCTAGCACCGCATCTGTAGGGGCTGCTTTGCTTGACTACCTCCCAGGTTATGGTTGGTGTTAGTGTTTATCTGTTCCCAATAGTGCGATAATGAGGACATTAAAACGATTGAGTGACCTTACTTATTTTTAATGCTCTATCCAACATTATCGAGCACTCTCGAACATACAAGTAAGCACCAACACCCATTTATTTGGAATCGTGTTGGATACAAATAATATGCTCGACAGGTAACAACGGAGCGAATTATTATTGTAATATTTACCATGATGTTGGAGTCAGTCTGACCCCAACATCGTGGTAAATATTACAATAATATATATATATATATATATATATATATATATATATATATATATATATATATATATATATATATATATATATAGTTTATGGTGAAAATTACAGTTCACTAAATGTGTCAATAACAACTGAAACATACAACACAGTGTATCACAAATAATATAGTTGGATTAGTTTTATTGAGTAAAAGTTAGCAAGGTTGAGAATTCACTTAACAATAAAACCCATCACTTTATATAAGCAGTAACAACATCAAAACATATTTTTACAGTGTGGAGAGTCTAGTTGCGTAATCGTAGGTCTTCGTAGAACGAATGCAGTTGGCTTCTACGCGGAATGGAGCATGACACTGCATTCGCAAAATCGGCAGATGTGCAAGCTAATTGTAAACGATTATACGTCTATCCGCCCCCGCTGTAACGCTTTGGATAAGACTCGTGGTTTTTGCTGTTGTTTTTCTCGTTGTTGTTGTTTTTTGTATTTTAAGTCTATGTTATTTTGTAGTCTTGCTAGTTTAATTTCCGATTCAATGTCGATGTTGTCGATAAGATGAGCTGCAAATGACAGGTTACATCATGTGTGTAGACTCAGCAGTAGTCACCGTTCATGAATTTCTGTAACTTTGTGTTTTTGGAGTCATAGGTATTGCATCCAGTGGAGTTGATTTTATTTTGAACATCAGCACAGTTCACATCTCCAATGAAGATATTAGAGCACCTGCGAAAGATATGATAAAATTAAGGATAATAATGATGCTTTCAATGATGATGATGATGATGGTGATGATGATGATGATGATGATGATGATGATGATGATGATGATGATGATGATGATGACGATGCAGATGATGATGATGATGATGATGATGATGATGATGATGATGATGATGTTGGTGGTGGTGATGGTAATAATAATTATAATACTAATAAATAATAATTTCAGAGAACTACACAACGTTCGGAACAGAACGAACATCATTAATGAAAATTTAAAAAAATGCGCCTTTACGAAGCGCTAGTGCTGCAAATCCTTATGTACAACTGTGGTATGTGGGGTCGGATGGTATTGAGTAAATGATAGGGATAAACTTTTAGAGTAAGTTTGTTGATTTTTAAAATGCAAATGTGCCATGTCCAAAAAAAAAAAAATAAAAAATAAAATAAAAATAAAAATAAAAACAATGCCAAAGGTATTGTGTATATCCCAACAACTCTAGATTTTGTGATGAAAAATAAATGCATCACAATTTTAATTCTTGTAACTAAGTTTTTTAATGACCTTTTATTTTTTTAAAAAAAATCATTTAGACGGGGAATGATGATTTTGTGCGAGTAAACGAATAATTGAGATTTCAGTATTAACCAATACATGTAATAACAATTATTTGATTTGTTTTCAATTGATAATAAATTTCCAAATTTCTGCACCATACGAAAATGTAACTTAATTTTGTGGCGGGTATGCCTGTCTGTCCTTTATAACAAATTGTATTCTGATTTTCATAGAACGGATGTAACGTTCGATGGTCTCTAAAAGAATGCTGTCTCATTTATTGGCCAACATCGCAAAAGGATCTTCAATAGTCTTCATTTTGTTCTCTCGAATTCTGCTCAGAACCATGTTATAATGAAGGAACGAAATTGACTCAGCTCGTCGCTATTGTTTTTAGCCCGCCTTTTTTATGCGTTGGCCTCACTAAATTGTATCAGACTATACGTGTTTAATGTTACACATAGTTTTGTGTCTTGTTTCGTTTTATCTAGCCGGGTGGATGTTATGAGTATTTTAACTAAGCGCATATCATCAAGGGGTGCTGGATTGGAGAAAGATCGGAAGACTTTGTGACCAAGGGGGGACCTGAAAATTATGTTTCTTTAATAATTACGACAGGTTGTTGCGAACCAGTAGTGTGCCAGATATCACTTATAGATACCAGAGGCGGAGTAGTAACAAATAACACACTAAGAATAAATGAAGAGGCATTAGATCTATGAGAATTTTCTCCGGCATTCAATATATATAGATGAACAAAAAATCAACACTAGTAACAACACCACAACGCATTTACTCTCACATTTTCTTTGATTTCTTGACTCACTCTAAGATTGATGTAGATAGTTTTGATCTCGGATTACACTTCATCTCATTACTTCATCTCATTGTCTCTCTCTTTCTCGCTCTTTCTCTCTCTCTCTCTCTCTCTCTCTCTCTCTCTCTCTCTCTCTCTCTCTCGATCACTGTCACTCTCCGTCCTTCTCTCTCTCTCTCTCTCTCTCTCTCTCTCTCTCTCTCTCTCTCTCTCTACTCCTTCCATTGCACACACACACGCACGCACACACACACACACACACACACACACACACACACAGAGATCTTTACCTATTATGTTTTAACCATAATGCCAATGTTACATCCCGAAGAAGGCGAAAGACCGAAACGTCATTTACTGTGTGTCATATCTTTTATAAGAAGTAAGTTTTACTCCCTTTATTTAACCATAAATCTTTTCTCTGTAGCAGAATGTTGTTGAAAATCTTCCCAGGTATGGAGTGTGATGCCAGAATAAATGTCGCAATCACTCATGTCCCCTTACCACGTTAATGTGATCATGTGTCCCTCTTTCCAATCGTTGGGTACGTCCTCTTGCTCCCAAACCTTTTCAAAAAGGGGCAAGAAGAGTACACTCTGCTGACGAATTCTACAGGGATTTTCCACTTTTCTTTTATTGATGGCACGAATAATCTCTTCCCTGTAGTCCTTTTCTGAGGCCGGACTTCAACATTTAGTCCGAGACTCGTTACTAGGATACATCATAGCGTCGACAAGATAGCAAAGGGAGCTTCGATTCGGAAGGAATATATGTCGGTTACGAATGACAAAAAGTGCCCTGTTGTTATTTTCACTGGCTTAAAAAAATTATTATATATGTGCAGATCGTGGAAAGTACACATTTTTGTGAGTAAAAACTTTTAAAAAATACTAGTAAAAAGCCCGCCATTTCGCGGGGAAAGAACTATTTTCATTCGATACTGTACTCACCATCATAGCCACTATAGCCTCTGACACAGCAACATACAGTTGTCCGTGTGTGAATACCGGTTGTGGTAAGAAAATCCCCACCTTGCTTAATGTCTGCCCCTGAGACTTGTTAATTGTCATTGCATATGACAATTTTACCGGAAACTGTCTTCTATTTAGAATAAATGGTAAGCCTGAATCCGTTGTTGTCGTCAGATTGATTCTAGGGATAAACACTATGTCGCCAGCTCTACTACCGGTAATTATCTTGGCTTCTAATACTTTTGAACCTAATTTAATTATTAACAAACGGGTGCCATTTAGGAGGCCTGATTTAGGATTTATATTTCTAAGCAGCATGACTGACGTGTTGGCTTTCAAATGTAATGCATGTGGAGGAAGTCCGGGAGGTGTAAGTTCGTTCAAGAATTCAATCGGGTATAAGTTGATGTCAGAGTCACTTTGAATGGAATCAGCACTGCGGTAAATTTGTTCAGTTGATGAGGTCAACCTGGACAGAACGGCTGCATTTATTTTGTCAACATTTTCATGGGTTGTAGTCAAAATTGCTCTCTCTGATAGATAACGTTCATCCGCAAAGTTCAGATTCAAATCATTGTATACAGCATTTATCAAGCATTCTGGGTCATTTTCAGGAAGACATAGCGCTGTAGGTAATTTAACAGAATACTTTCCTATTTCGCTGAAAACCGGCTCTGTACCATTTCCGATGCGGAGAAGCCAATTTGGAAAACAGTTAATGTCATCAGTAACCCTCATGTTCTTGTTCAGGTGAAAAATGGTGACAAAATTCCAAATAATTGACTTGTTAAGTGTGACACTTAATATATCGGCTTCACTTCCTTTGTTAACAACAGGTAGAATTTGCCGAAAATCCCCTCCAAGTACAACCACTTTGCCCCCAAAAGGTTTTGAACTGCCTGTTATGTCACAAAATGTCCTGCTCACACATTCAAACACACGCCTGTCCATCATAGGTGCTTCATCCCAAATTATGAGAGAACTACTCTTCAGTAACTTAGCTGTGTCTGATTGGCGACTGATGCTACAGGTGCTGTTATCCTTTATTGGAATTGGAATTTTGAACGTTGAATGTGCTGTTCTACCACCGTGCAATAATTCTGCAGCAATTCCAGATGATGCAACAGGTGTAGCTGAAAGTCCTCGACCTCTGATTTCTGCAAGCAGCGTGTTATATACATAGGTTTTTCCAGTTCCACCAGGGCCATCGATGAAGAAGACATTATTCACCCGGTCTTGTTCAGGTACGTCAATTGCTTCCAAAATGGCAGTAGATGCTAACTGTTGATCATGATTCATCTTCATTTTTCGACTGTGAGCAATTTGTCGTTGCTCATTTGGATCCCATACTTGACAGGCAGTTGCGTATGATTCTGTAGGCTCAGGCAGTTGATAATCTTTTAATAATTTATTGTGAATCATAAAAAGCCTGTTAACGTCTTCAAGTGTCTTACTAACACAAGCTTCAGCAGTCATACTTTCAACATGAGAATAATCTTCAGCTCGCTGGTCTTGAAAAGTATTCCATAAGGAAAAAGGATCTGTGGGGTTGCAAAAGATCAAAATCGTGACAAAAAGCTGTCGGAGTTGACTTGCTGAGGCAACAAATGCTGATTCTGCCATGCAGTTTATCCACTCATCATCGTCCTCCAATAAACCCATAGCAGACGCGGCCTGTCGAAAAGTATGGTGTAATGTTCCTACTTCTGATCTCTTTAGGTCTTCAAATGATTTTGCTCCCCGTACATGTTGCAGCAATAATCTAAGAAAGAAGCGCTCCCCTTCTGCTGGATGGGCGCAGTACATTCTACCGATTGCCAGGCGGTTTCTCTGTCTCTTCTTCCAAATGCACGTTCTACTATCCCACGTGTAATGTTCCGGCATATCAGTATACAGTAGGAGTATTAGCCTCACGGTTTATTGCATTCTCCTTAAACCATGCTGTTAGTGTGGTGTCTTTCGGTCTCCTTACAGCTTTTTCCGCATGCCCTTCTCTGTAAGTTACAGACTGCTGGTTTTCCAAGTGCAAAGCTAAACGTTGGACTGCCGGGTATCGGTGTTGCATGTCAAATTGGAATAATCTCCAGCAAGATTCACTTGCTGAAACATAACGTGCATCAACAAATCTCCTAATTTCATCATCTTGTTCCCCTTGGAATTCTACCATGACTCTATCATGTCCTTTGTACACATACTTATACATGTATTTCACCGCTTTTATGCTGTTGCACACCTCAAGATTGATATGTGCCATATATCTGCTGAGGAGATACGGGTTATATGGGACAACCCATCTATTGTCAAGGGCAATTCCTCTTATGAAGATTGATTTTCCATCATTACGTCTCTGATACAGGGGATAAGTGGATTCATTTGTATGTGTCGTCTCACTGAATGATTTTGGAAATCTCTTTGAACACTTGCCATCTTTCATGCATGGACTGTTGGGATTGGCCAGGCCACAGGGACCATGCATCATGTGTTTTGAAACTAAATTCTGTAATGTTTTGTTTTGTGGAATTTCTGCACACACCAACCTATCAATATCTTGAGTAGTTATGGGTTTGGCACTGCGATCAAGGATATTCAGGATGTGAGAATGTGACAGGCCTCTCTTTTGAAATTTAATGACCTTCACATATGCTAAGACTTTGCCAAAAAGTTCTTTTTTAATTATCTCTTCCATCAAAATCCCTAATTTCATTTTAAAGACCCTTGCGACTAAATCTGGTCGGTCTGCAGCTGTTTGTTGTGAATGCAGTTCATTTGTTATCTATGGCCAACATGGATCACAGGTCACAGTAAGGAATAAGTCTGGTTTACCATATCTGCGAACAATTGACATTGCATCTTGGTATAATTGGAGCATGTTTCTTGGACCCCCTGTGAATGAAGATGGTAAAACAATTTTGGTCCCTACTGTAGCTCCATGTGCGTCACCTCGATACACTGCATCCACCAGTCCTTGATACAATTCTGCTCGTAATGACTGTTGATTAAATCGAATGTATTGCAGGTGTTGCTCTTCAACTTTAGCATACTGATCAACACAATATTGTTGCAGGAGACGACCTCCGTGCAAGATTACATTAAAACTATCTCTCTCCATAAGTCGATAAGCATAAAATAATGATGACTGACCTGACCGGTTTGCTTTCTGTTGAATTTAATGTTGGGCACCCAACCTTCTTCTCCTTTTGGAAAGAAGAGCACATAATGCAACGGATCAAAGTGAGGATGTGTTTCACTGATACGCATAATTGACTGTTGGTTTGGATGGTCATCTGATTTGCGGTATAATACAATATCCCTCCAGTTACTACAGTTGATAGGGTTATTTGGGAGTAAAACAGCAACTTCTGAAGCAGTCGGTAAATTATATCTACGGGGATCTTTTGATGAATCTGCTCGCAGCACCATTCTAATATCCTTCCCTTGATCTCCAGCATCTTCAATAGCTGCAGCGGCATGCTTATATAATTCAACAAAGGGACTAACAGTAGCCATGATGGTAGCTATAGTTGTCAAAATATCAGTATTAACTCTTCTATTCCAAAAAGCCTATTTTGAATTTCGTGTTCAGTGTCATAAATGTAAAGTTGGGCAAATTTTGGTCTATCATTATCACTGTTGGGTTGAATATGACCTATTCTATGGTAGACGGTACCCCTAACTCGGAAACAGCATATCCCAGGAGGCAAGAAATCTTCGTGTACGCCCAAGGAGGCAAATGCAAACATAGAATTGTAAGCACGGATGTGTTCTCGAAAATGCTTAGAATTTGTGTCGTTACCCGTGTAAAGACTCTTTATATTATCCGGAAGGGGTTGTAAAGGTGCCAGTGATACTTCCCCGTTGGCACAGCATAGCGAGGTTGATTCACCGTGCCATAGTTTTGCTGAACAAAAACGACAAACTTTGTTCATGCGTCCTGTGTTGTGTGGTGAGATAAAAGGTATTGTAGTTGTATCCTGTTCTTGATCTGCAGCTGATGTAATTTCCACTGTTTGAGCTACATTTTGTTGAGGAGCAGTTTCTGTATTATTAGTATTAGTAGTAGAAGTAGCGGAAGTAATAGTCGTAGTAGTATTAGTAGATCTAGTTCTGGTTCGAGTTTGAAGTGGAGATAAGACATGAGTTTCTTCCTCTTGACCTGGAATGTGAACTACTTCTACGTCAATACTGTGTGATTCTTCAGCTTGGCGTACACATCGGCCTGAATCATTTTCTTGACTAGCTTGATTACGATTAGATGCATATTTTAATCGACGTGCTTGTCGTCGCTGCCATGCTTTATTCGGCATGATTTTGGTTTATCAGTCAGTAGATATCTATATCAATACGTCCCAAGTCTTTACCACGCTTTACTTGGGAGGCCTTCCGAAAGCCCCTACCAAGGGAAACAACTTTAATAATATATTCCCTCAACTAACCCAAAGAAAAAATTCAACCTAGTACCTTTAGTTAACCCCAATAGAAAAAAACCAACACCCTAGCACTTTAATAAGACTTATGACTAACCCTTATATGAAAAAAAAATCCTCCGATCTCGAGCTAACCCTAATAGAAAAAATGATGACAAATTGAATAAATAAACGCCTGACAAAAGATCAAAGGTGAAAATACAAATTTAAAGAATACTGGGGATGTAGGAGCTTTCGGAATGTCTCCCCTTTACTTAACTTATGGAAAAACAAACACCCTAGCACCTTTAATAACACTTATGACTAATCTCTCGAGCTAACCCTAATAGAAAAAAACAACTCTCGGACTGCTTTGCACTACCTTTCAATACTAAACAAATCACAATGGCGGCCGAAAATCAAAACAATGGTCAAATTAGGAAATTTTAAACTTTCACAAATCTATCAAGGTTTGTTCTAGAGTTTTTAAAATGCTTCTATATGACAAACTGAATAAATGAATGCCTGACAAAATATCAACGGTGAAAATACAAATTTAAAGAATACTGGGGATGTAGGAGCTTTCGGAATGTCTCCCCTTTACTTAACTTTTGGAAAAACAAACACCCTAGCACCTTTAATAACACTTATGACTAACCTCTCGAGCTAACCTAAAAAAAGAATCAAAATGGCGACTGAAATACCTTGATGTGATCAAGTGAATAATATCACTATGAATGCCACGATTTGCTGAAAAATGCCAACACACACACACATGTATACACCACACACATCACACACACAAACATACACACACACACACACACAAACATACACGCAATTAGAACAAAACTGATCACCGCTAAATCAACAACACAACGGAAGTAATAATAATACTTGATGTCATAAATAGATGACGCAAACTGACAACTTTTTACAGTGACGAAATTGGTTGATTTTGGGACTGTTTAGTGTCGTCGGTAAGTATTTTATGATATCTGTGTGACTCAACGAACATTAAAACTGACTTTAAATTATAAAAGGAAATCAAGTTATCTGTTTATCTATCTGTAAAAAGTACATTTCTAATTTTCAAATCTTTCAGTAGAGTTGTGCACCGTATCAATTTTTTTATTGACTCAAATAAGCACAATGTTCTCCACAATGCTATATTATTTAAAGAAAGGATTGAATTTAATCGGCTCGCGAGTTGCGAGTGAACGGAGATTCGAAATAGAAAGGTGTGCGTCAAAGAACAACAAAATAAAATAAAAAACGATTAGAATGTTTAGAGGAGACAAAAGTTATTCTGCTGGCATTGTAACTGACTGAAATAACGCGATTCACCAGAATACACTTTCTGTTTTGTTTGTTTGTTTGCTTGTTTTTGTTTTTTTTTGGTTCAATTTGTTTGAGTTTCAATGAAACTCACTGGCCTAAATATAGAATGGACAGTCGACCATGGACATCATCGTAGTCTATCAGTCGACAGTCAATTTCACGTGATTGGAAGCATCATGGCAAAAGTATGTTCAAATAGGAAACGAAATGAAATGTTCTCTATATCGGATGTGTTGCTCATTTCCTCTTTGAAAATCTTTTGCGTTGAAAGTATGAAGGCTGGCATCTTACCTGCCATCGTGTACAAGACAGTGTGATGTTACCAGCACAAAATAGGGGCCACCATCCTTACAACGCCCCCTTCTAGGCAAGAGATTAGAAAACGTTCATGAAATCCGATTTTTTAGTCTTTTGCTCTGCTTAGGCTTAAGACTAGCTAGTCATTTTCTTGACTAGTACAGAAATAAATCTATTCCGCGTACATAAAAAAACGGGCCCTGGTGTATGTGAGAGCAGATACATAGTTTCTATTTCTTTTTGTCACTCACGTATCGAAGAGTTCCATGATATTTTTTCCGTTTGTCGTGGTATCGTAGCAACGAATGAATATCGGGGATCGCATCATCCACAGACATCCGTCAAAAGCTTTTGTGGCTGTCGTCGTGTTTGCATTGGAGTAAGTGACAGTTGCGTTTTCGCACCAGGGGTTAGGATCTGGGCTGTTGAAGATTAACATTTTAAATGGATGTATTAACTTGTAATGAACAAAAGTGAATATAACAAAAGCTTTAAAAAAAGACAAGAAAAAAAAGAACGAAATACCAAACACGGAACGTTTCGGGATCATAACCTTTCTTAATCCAACAACAAAAACAATAAAAACATTAATGCATCACATAAAATCTAGACAGACAGCAGAGAATATTTGGCACGGCTGGCCGCAAAGCAGCTTAGTATCATTATGATATTATAATATTATTCATACAAAGCATTAAATAAAACTAAATGTTTTTTTGCCTTCCTGGGTAAATCAAATACTTGTGGGAAAGTTCACTCTCCACGGTATTAATTGTTTCTAAATATGTTGTTTATGATTATTAACTCTTCTTACCAACGTATTCTTTATTTCTCCCTCAGTGTCATTCCTACCCACCACAAAAATTGATTTTTTTAACGCTCAAACTTGAAAGTACTAAGTACATACCACCCTACTACATGACTTTGTCCAGCGTATCGAGCTTTGAAAAACAGTGTTAAGCTTTCATTAATATCACAAAGATTATCCTTCAGATTTTATGATGTACAAAAAAAATCTGAATTAGTAAAAGTTGGTTGTATCGTTACAAATGTGGCCATTTTCCTGTAGTTGGCTTGGAGAGGTTGAAGGCACTTTATTTTTACATATTTTATTTTTTAAAATTAGTTACTTTTTTATGACTGTCTGAGGATGACAACCCTTAGAACCCTCTAGAACTATGGTCATAGTTTGTGTCTTATTCATGCTGTTCCCAGACAGCGACATAAATAAATTAATGATATAAATACCTGTCTGGCACATTTTCATCGGTTCGCAATATACAATGTGCTAGATGATCAATGATCAGAATGGGGAATTGTATTGTTTTTGGGATTTGGAGATACATATTTATGTATTTTAACTCAAATTTAACAAATAAAGCGTAGAATTGAACATTTCTCACCCGTCGTTTAAAAACAGTATGATATCGGATTGAATCAGACGTGAAAATGTTGGAATAATAGGATTCAGTAGTCGTAAAGTCACTTCCTTCCTAATGACGCATGGTAACTTAGTAACACTGGCTCTAAACTATCGGAACAATGGCGGACGCCCGTATGAAATATTTCTCCGGCGAACATAAAAGCGTTTCCAGAGGAAAAAAAACCCCATAAATTTGATCATGTTTTGACTTTTACACATTCTGATCACAAGGCATACGAAAAGGGGACGAAAAGTTCTAGCTGGCATGAAGAATAAAAAGTAATGATTTTCTTTGTTTAGAACCAAGATGGCCGCCGTTGCCGGGCGCGTGACATCAGACTATTGAATCGTATTATTTTTGTTTGAGCCTTCTATAGAAATTACATTCATTCTCCTCGAAAAAAAAAATAAAAACCTAACCCAAGTATCCTAGTTTTTACATTTAATTATTTTTAAGCATCAATACCACTCCTATTTAGCATCCGGTTCACCTCGACATAAAATCGTATGGACACGACTGGTCACCTGTATCGATCTGAGTGTTACTTGAAGTCGACTCGGTTCTCGGTAATTTTTTTCGAGGGCGGAGAGAGTTGGTGAATGTGGCAGCCTTTAGTTGTGTTTAAGCTGAAGTAGTTTGATAATCTTCGCTTGAAGGTGTCTAAATCTGCTTTGTTCACAAAACAGAAGAGCGTTCCAGTCGTGGAGGACAGCCAACATGTCGAAAAGTCTCAAGGCTGAGATATGTTACGTCTTAAGTTTGAAAATTTCCTGCAAGTTGGGAATAATCTTAACGAATTGGTTATTTGAGCAATATTGACATATAATTAATTTTAAGACTGTTCTGGCTATTTGGGCAATGTGGAATATTCATCCAATGGGGGAGTGGTTCTGGTCAGTTCATTTTCCGTTCCAGTCATCACTAAAGATCCACTGAATAGAGACACTCTTAAAACCACAGAGCAACACTTATTTTTGATAGTGTGGATAACAGACCACATATGAAATACTTGAAACCATCATTAAAACCCCGAAACAAGGTGAAGAAAAATGCTATTCATCAGTTTAAAACGGATGGAGAATGATTTTTTTAAAAAAAGAATCATCCTTAACTTTGTTACAAATATCCGCATACCATTAGTTTGACTGGTTTTCACATTTTATTTATTTATTTATCTTTTTCATTATTCATTTATTCATTTAGTTATCTAATTATTTATTTTGGATTAATGATCAGTATTCGTATACCATTTGATTTCATGTTTGATGTCTTAAGTTTTCTCTTTTGTTTGTTTGCTTTATTCTTTTTTTCAATCTGTGTAATAATATTTCCAAATTAATCCTAGAACAATATTTCAGTCACATTGCCAAACAATGCTCCGGGTATTTTCGCCACATTTGCCAAATAATTGGTCCCTTATCATAATCCATGATATTTGTATGCTGTCGTCCAAAACCGGTATGATGTCGAGATGAACGTGTTGATGAAAATTCAAAATTAAGTTTAAGTATCAAAACTTGAATTTAAAAAAAAATGCTTTCATTAGAGAGAGAGAGAGAGAGAGAGAGAGAGAGAGAGAGAGAGAGAGAGAGAGAGAGAGAGAGAGAGAGTTTCGTTCAGTTTCCCTCCATAAAGTTTAATTTCCTCATCCTTATAATTCTTATTTAAATCCAATTTTCCTGATCTTTTTCGATCCCATAAAATACCATGAAAATGACGTGATGGGGTCCATTTGAAATAGGACAACAACATCAACAAAGATAACGACAATGACATCCATAACAACAACAACACCAACAACGACGATGACGACGATAACAAAAACAACTACAACAACATCAACAACAACTTGATATCCCTTACTTGTTTTGGGTAATGTTCCCCAAGAAAGCTCTGTATAACAGCTTAACTGTATTGGACGCATTGACAGGAGGAATATCGGACATCGCAATGGCATCCACTGAATCCTTGGGGATGAGAGCCAAACTAATGCCATTGTCGACGAAAAGTGGAACTGTTAACATGAGGACAGAAAGAAGATTCTGTTAATGTTTTAGGTTTTATAATACAATCGCTAGAAATTCCATTAAGTAAATAGCTCATCTCTCTCAAAGCTTCTAAGAACTCAGTTGGGCCCGTTTATTCTACGAAATATGCGTTTCAACAATAGATCCGGCTAGGGAAAAATTAGCAAACTAGTGGTAATGTAAAATTAACAAGGCAACCTTTTAGATCGATTGGAATGAAAAAGAAACCAACAAAAAACAAAACAAAAATAATACCACCCCCCCCCCCAAAAAAAAAACAAAAACAACAACAACAAAAAAAAACAAACAAATTTTATTTTTAAAAAACCCCAAAACAACCCAACTAATTCGTAAAATTCATTAATCAAAGCAGTTTACTCATATCTTAAAGCATGAG
>NC_088367.1:36258072-36298072 GCF_034508935.2 Berghia stephanieae | reverse complement strand
GGAAGTGCACACCGGTTTGGAGTGAACCTGGGACTGTGAGAAGAGGATATCAGTGGAAATGAACCTGGGACTAGGGAAGATGGATACCAGTGGGAAATGAAGCCGGACTATGGGAGATGGGTACCAGACGAGAATGAAGCAATTACTTTTTTTACGAAATCCGCCAAAACCCGCCAAAAAACCATAGACTTAGGTTTACTCCCCAATAGTGTACACTTCCCTGAATCTCCGGTTCACTCCCCCACTGTTGCCTACTTTCTTTCCATAACTTTGTCGGATATTGTCGGGTTTCGTAAAAAAGTAATTGCTTTTTTTTTACGAAACCCAGCCCCAGGTTCACTCCTCAATGGTGTACACTTCCCTGAGTCCCAGGTTCACTCCCCACTGCTGCCTACTTCCCATAACTTTGTCGGGTATCGGCGTGTTTTGGCAGGTTTCGTAAAAAAAGAAACACCCCTAACAATACCACGTGTATTCAGTAAATAGATGTCAATTGTAGTCTAATATTCAGTATCTATTTAAATTATTATTATTATTATTATTATTATTATTATTATTATTATTATTATTATTATTATTATTATTATTATTATTATATTATTATTATTATTATTATTATTATTATCACGTAAATTTTAATATAGTACGGCAATTAATTCACGGAAGTACATCGCTCAATTAAAAAATGCAGAAAGTCTGCCCACCTATTTATAATGAATCCGGTTTGCCTTAGATGACAAAACAAACAAACAAACAAACAACAAGAACAACAACAAGAACAACAACAACAACAACAAATGAGACAAACAGAAAAAAAAAACAAGATTTTAAAAAAATAATGAACAATAGAAGAGAACAATAATGAAAAACAACAACGAGATGATAACACATAAAAGATATTCGTAATAAATCGATAACTGATTAAATTACTCCAACTACTTGATTAAAAAAGAATAATCATCATAATCATAATAGTGATGATGACGATTACAACAACAAAATTTCTAAAACTACCGGGCGTGTAGGTTTTGTCGCTGACAAGGTAATACATGAACATTTCTTCTTTTTGGTTGTAAAATTTCATATGAATATGACGAGTACTTTTCCTGTATTTTACAAAACACCATCCTAATTTGCTCTTCATTCGTAAAAGACAAAGCCATTTTGCCCCCTACAGCAGGGTTGCCAGATTATTTTTCAACAAAATGCCAGGGGAAGACTCAAAAAATGCCAAAACACTCAAAAAGATGCCAAAGTCTGTTGACTCCCACCCCCACTAAGAAAACTACTCACTTTTGATAGACAATTTACTATCATATCCTGGTGGCTTGCGTGTTTTCTTTTCTTTTTCTTTTTTTTTTTTTTTTTTTTTTTTTTGTTTTTTTTTTGTTTTGAATTATACTAAATTTCCTGTTGGGGTAATTATTTACCTACTGACTACTAAGTGGAGTGCTAAACCACTACACCACGGTTGGATTTTAAGAATGAAAAAGAAATGTGAAGATGTTTGTTTTTACGCGTTTAGAAATAATTAAGAAAAGGTGTCATTTGAAGTATAATATACAAGAAAAGAAAATGCCAAATGAAAATGCCAAATGCCAAATGATTTTTCTAATGCCAAACGGTTTTCAAAAATGCCAGATTTTTGGAATCTGGCATTTAAAATGCCAAACTGGCAACCCTGCCCTACAGCCCGAATCACAAGTAGGGCTGGGCGGGTACCCGGGTACCCGCGGGTACCGGGGGTAATAAAGTTAAACCGGGTACTCGGGTAAAAGGGGCGGGTAACGAGTACCCGCTTCAACAAATGGAAACCGAACTGAGAGTGATAATTTTAACAAAAATTGGATGTAATACCATTTTGATTTACATATTTACATTTACATGACATTTTTTCAAAAGATTTTCCTCCTTTATTTTTCAATTACATTGATTTTTTTGTTTTATTTGTTAACACACATTTGATTCAGTTTTGGAATCAACAGATCATAGGTCAGCTCGAACAATAGTTCTTATTAGTTCTTATCTTTTAAAGGAATCTCAGGTATTTAAAAAATTTGGTTTCATTGTAGTTAATTATCCTTGTTTCTTACTTCAGTTTCGTTTCATTTGTTGTAATAAATAATAATAAAATAAAAAAATAAAATAGCCCCCCCCCCCAACACACCCACCCCCACATCAGAAAAACAATTTTTTGGGACAAATAGTCACCCCTGCCACGGGTACCAGCGGGTACCCGGGTAATTAGACCACTACCCGGGTATTACCCGGGTAATGATTTGGGCGGGTAAACCCAGCTCTAATCACAAGTTCAAAACGATTTGGCACTTGGCACCAAACCGACGGCTGAGCGCATCGTGGCAAAGCGCTTTCTGATTGGTTGACCTCGTTTTAAAGTTCATGACCGGGGTTGCCAATTTGGCAGATTTTCTGCCAAATGTCATTTTTTTGGGCAGAATTTGATGTCGTCTGGCAGAGAAAAATCGGTTTGGCTGTTTGGCAGATATTTGGCAGATTTTATTTTCCGAGGCCAAGGGATGAATGTATAGGTCTACTCCACATTTTCCATGGCAATTTTTATGTATTAGTGATTTTTTTAAACTTGGGAAATGAAAAAAAAATAATTTATGACATCGGCCTTGAGAATTTTTGTTTAACAAAACTGATGAGTTTTCACAGGGGGTACTATAAATAGTACGGTTTGGCAGATTTTTGTGGTATTTGGCAGATTTTTTAAACCCAGTTGGCAGAATGCCTGAAATTAATCTGGCAACCCTGTTCATGACTAGTCAAAATATCTGCGCGGTCTCACTGGCAGAGGGTTGTTTATCGTCTGCCATTGCGTTTGGGTTCAATAAACAGCTGATAATTTGACTGTTTAATTTACAAGAATTTAAGAAATTATAATGTTAAAAGTTTTCGATTGCTATATGATCTACAATCTCAGCGTGGGTTTAATTAGTGTGTTCCAAGTCACGTTCCATCAGTAACCTTTGTCCCCTTGTCCAATTTCTCTTTTCCTTCTATAATATTTCTTTCGTTTATGTACGCAATCTCCCCCCCCTCTCTCTCTCTCTCTCTCTCTCTCTCTCTCTCTCTCTCTCTCTCTCTCTGTGTGTGTGTGTTATACACTCATTTCTTAATATATTTCTGTGTGTGTGTGTTATACAAATTCTCTCTCTCTCTCTCTCTCTCTCTCTCTCTCTCTCTCTCTCTCTCTCTCTCTCTCTCTCTCTCTGTGTGTGTGTGTGTGTGTGTGTGTGTGTGTGTTATACCATCCAGCTCCGAAATTGTATGAGTTAGAACTCTTCTAATGTTTTCATCATTTTCTCTATCAAATGTGCCAAAAAATTGCCAAATTTCAATCTTTTAATCCACTTATTAAGCAAGATACAACCAAAGGTCGAAAAAAATGCCGAAAAAGCGTCCCATATTTTCGCGTTTTTTTCCTCTTTGCGGGTCATCCAAATGAATGACACCTTTGAAACTGCATAACTTGTTTATGTATGAATGGATTTTCAAAATTCAAAAACATTTTTACTCAGTGGAGATAGGGCTTTGATTTCAGACAAAATTTTCCTCAAAAAGAGAGAGAAAAAAACATTTTTCATAGTCATTGCTACATATATATATATATATATATATATATATATATATATATATATATATATATATATATATATATATATACTTATACATGTATTTTGGTATAATAGAGTATATATTATCCCTTCAAAAAAGGAATGGATTATCAATCTGCTTTCGCAATTACTTGATAGTTCTATTTAATATTTATATGCATTGGTTATTATGATACATTGATACATATCCTTCTCCATCCCAGTAACTCAATGTGCCCCATTGATTTCATTTATGGATTAATTCATGGCTAGTGGCGATGTGCCGGTATTGTTTGGAATCCCTCACGACTCCACTATTCATTGAATATTAAAATGTTGCAACCTAGTCAAAGATTTGCTCCGGTATCTTTCACAGATCCTTTCACAGATCAGTTATGACAGTAACCGTTAGCGTTTGATCATCCAGCATGAACCTGTATTGATGAACCCTGTTTAATGACCCAGTATGAATCAGTGTACTGACAGACCACATCCTGTGATGAACAAATAGAACGGCCGACTATGCCTCAGGTCACCCTACTAACCATCCCCACTTTGGCTACTAAAGGAGACAAGCGTGTAACCTGGCAAGCAGTTGACGGAAGCTACTGACCCAGAACGGCTTCTGTTTGACCTAACGGGAACCTCCTCACGCAACCAGGCGCTATAAGCTAAGACAATTAATAAGAAAACTGAATAGTTTTGTGATACGGGATGAAGATCAATACTCATAGAATGCTTTTAATGAATTAAAACCCACATTATTATAATTTGGCTAATTATGCGTTATTTTGTTATTGCATGAAGCAATTCTGTTAAATTATATAAAAATACATTTCCTTTAACGGGGATTAATACTTACCTTCTAAACCTATCTATCCCTATACAACGTGCCAATACTCTACCACTCCAATATTACCTATTCTTTAAATTCAAAAACTATTACTATCAGTCAACGTGTCAGGAAAATTTTAACCATTAATAAAATGGAATAAATTGGCACCCGACGCTGTCTATGGGGAAAACTATTTGACTTCTATCTATACCTATCTCTTCCCTTGCCAACCTCCTACATAGACGTGACAAGTTCAAGGGCCAATGATGATAATTGAATGCACAACATCAAGACATTCAAATAAAAGTCCAGATTCCAAGTTTCATTTCTTACTGCTTTATTTGTTGTGATAAATCCTAAATCCAAATCAAATAGCTTCGTCATAATTCAATCAGTTTCATAAATTCCAAATCCATAAAATCAGTCCAAATGTTAATCCATTTTGCCTATGTCACCATTTTCAATATACGTGGAATATTTCTAAGTCCGTAAAATAAAGATTCTTAGTAGGATGTGAGAGCTTGCAGCATACCAGGAAAGTGCAGCTCATAGTGCAAACATCCTATTTTATCCCCTATTGTAACCGTTCCCCCAATTCCTTCAAACCACACTCCTACTAATTTTGTCAGTTCCATGTCAACCTAAAATCAACCCCCTAAAAGTAAAAGCGAATCATGCTCAAGTCGAAACGTTAAATCTCTACATATTAATGCTAACCCCACCCCCCTCCTTTTTTTTTTGTGATATAATATTATTTTTGTTAAACGTCAGATTTTACATTCAATACGCCCAAATAACAAATACCAACTATAATTTGATGCTTTTATCCCCAAATACCAAGTAACACCGATCAAAGAAAGTCATATTCTAGTACTCAATATAAAGATCAGTCCTTTAACCTTGGAACGCAAAACTGTCATAAACCCACTAAATAATCACCAAGTTTAACTGATATACAAGCACCGTGAACTCATTAAACCCATTTAGAACTTATAACCTTTTGCATAAGCTAATTCTCTTACAGGAGGAGGAGGAGGAGGAGGAGGAAGAGAAGGGTGAAGAGGAGGAGGAGAAATGAAGAAAACTTGAAAACAAATAATCATGAATCCTAATCACCCAGTCCGTATGTTTCATGGGGAATTACATCTGCCTTATTTATAAAATCAACGTCCTTTATACATTTTTAAACAATTCAACACGTAGAGTTTGCGTGAAACATAAAGGCAGTTGTGGCCTACAGTTGTCACCATCGACCACAGCCGCTGGTTTCAATCAAATTACACATATCAAGCAATCAGAAACACACATTGTAAAATAAAGTAGTAGGAAGAGATTTAAAGACATTTAGGAATATTATTTAAATAGAAATTGGCACAATGGAAGTAGTAGAAGGTCCAGCCAAACACAATCTGACAATACAGCTTCTAGGATGATAAAAAAAATAGTACTAAATTAGAATTGCCCTCTGCCAGTATTGAAAATGAAAAAAATAATACACACCACTAAAAACCGGTCCAAATTTACAAAAGGAAAAGAAAGTTACTAGACTAATTTGAAAAAAAGTTTTGCTATTTTTCTTTCTTTCTTTCTTTTATTTTTTTTATTTTATTTTTTTTTTTTTTTGTTTGTTTTTTGTTTTTTGTTTGTTTGTTATCTGCAGAGACGCCAATTTTTAATTTGACTTACAAGAATTTCAGACACCACTCGGAGGAATTTCAATGCCGAAAGAGGAATATCCGCACACAAGAAAAGGGAATTAGGATGGTATTTGGCATTGCGTTTACATATAAACGGATAGCTGATTAGAACTATATTATGATATGTAAACACAATGTCAAATGCAATCCCAAAGTTTCCTTATTTCAATTGAAGTAAAGCTCCAAACCCTCCCGACGGATTAACACCTTGTCGTGATGGGAGAGCTTGCGTATCTCGAACCTCGGACCTCCAATAAGAGAAAAAAGGAGAGAGATCAGACGAAGAGTAATCCACCGGCCGTCCAGGAATGGGGGTTGAGCGTAGGGTTAACAACCCACCTCATAAAAAGGAAACTGTTACAGAAACAGAAACCAGACGTAAATCCACAACCGGCGGCAGCAGAGAAGCGGACCAGAATACTGGCTTCATGACGGTAGGAGGTCAAAGCCGAAAGGACGCCCCCCACCAGATTGCAGATCTGTTGTCACCAAAACGCAAGCTCAATGTCTCGTGCTGGAATGTTAGGACCCTATATCAAACAGGAAAACTGGCACAAGCCCAGTGCGAGATGTTGAACTCCAAGATCGATTTGCTAGGCATATCAGAGGCAAGATGGCAGGAGCTGTGAAGCGCCAACTCTCTAATGGTGACCTGATCATTTGGTCAGGACGAAAGGATGACCAACACAGAGAAGGTGTTGCCCTCTTGATAGTCAGGAAAAACAACAAGTCACTATTGGAATGGAAACCGATAAGTGAAAGAATTTTATACACAAGATACAACTCAAAATACACCAAACTATCAATTCTCACATGTTACGCACCTACAGAGGATTCAGATGAAGAAAACAAAGAAGAATTTTACGATATCTTTAGAATGGCCGTTGAAAACATTCCAAGACATGATATGCTCATGATCATCGGAGACCTTAATGCAAGAGTTGGCAATACAGTTGAAGAACAAACAAATCAGTCAGTTGGAAAGGAAGGCATAGGGGTGATCAACAACAATAGAAGCAGACTGGCAGAATTTTGCGAAGAACACAACCTCATTATTGGTGGAACTTTCTTCCCACACAAAAACATACACAAATTGACCTGGAAATCACCAGATGGAAAAACAGAAAGTCAGATAGACCATATAATTATCAACAGAAAATGGAAGAGCAGCTGAAACGATGTCAGAGTCAGACGATTGGCAGACATTGGAAGTGACCACCATCTTGTCACAGCCAAAATCTCCACTAAATTGATGAAAACAAAAATAGCAAAACAGAAAGAGAAACGTTTCAACACAGATAAATTGAAAATCCCAGATATCCAAAACAATTTCAATATCTCAGTAAGAAACAAATTCAGTGCAATACAAGATATTACAAACATGACAATCCAAGATTTCAACCACATCATGCAGGAAAGTGCCACTGAACACTTAGGACACAATATATCCAATACAGAGAATTGGATATCAGCAAGGTCATGGGAGCGCATTAACCAAAGAAAATCAATCAAACTAAATCTCTTGAACGCTAAATTCCCCCCCCCCCCCCCCCGACTGAAAGAAAGGCTATGCAGTGAATACTCATTGAAGGATAAAGAAGTGAAAAAATCCACAAGGAAAGACAAAAGAGATTTTGCAGAAAATTTAGCAACTGAAGCAGAAAATGCAGCTGTAAGACAAGACGCACAAACGCTATACAAAATCACAAAAAAGCTCTCAGGAAACAAAAGTTATGGTCATTAGAAACCATTAAAATGGTAGTGTCATCACAGACAAAAAGGAGGAAATTGAAAGATGGAGAGAATATTTCGCAAACCTTTTGAACAGACCAGACCCATCTTCTTACACAGATATCCCAGAAGCAGAACTGGACGTAGAGGTTAATCTTGCTCCAATCACTGAGCATGAGGTGCACGAGGCAAAACAACAACAACAAAATGGCAAGGCCCCAGGTATTGACAAAATCAGTGCGGAAATGCTTAAAGCGAACTCGCAAGAAATGTCCAAAATTCTCAGTAAATTGTTCACCAACATATGGGAAAAGTAAGAAATACCAGAGGATTGGCAGAATGGCATCATCCATAAAATAGCCAAGAAAGGAGACCTGGGAAATTGTGCTAACTGGCGTGGAATCACATTCCTGTCCGTAACGAGCAACATTTTTAATAGAAACCTTCTGAAAAGAATCTCACCTCACATTGAAAACATTCCTAGAAAAGAGCAGGCAGGGTTCAGAAAAGGGAAGTCATTTAGTGACCACATATTTACCCTGAGACAAATCCTGGAGCAAAGCATTGAATGGAACAGCCCCCCTCTATACCATTTTTGTCGATTTGGAAAAAGCCTTTGACAGCTTACACAGAGAGTCCCTGTGGAAAATACTCCGCCATTATGGTATACCGATGAAGATAGTCAACTTAATAAAAGCAATGTACAGCAACTTCCAATGCCAAGTAATCTGTGGTAACAATTTAACAGACAGCTTTAATGTAACAACTGGTGTAAAACAAGGCTGCATACTCTCCCCGCTTCTGTTTATCCTGGCTCTAGACTGGCTCATGAAAAATACAATTGATGGTAAGAAGAGAGGCATTCGCTGGACACTGACATCCTTTCTGGAAGATATAGACTACGCAGATAATATCGCGTTAGTTTCCAGTACACACGGAGACGCCTCAGAGAAACTAAACGTACTACACAAGAACGCCTCGAAAATTGGACTGAAAATAAATTTCGATAAGACTGTGTACATTAGGGTGAACCCAAAACATGACAGTGAAATTAGGATAGATGCACATATAATTGAAGAGGTAACAGAGTTCTCCTACCTCGGATCCAAAATAACAGACGACGGAAATGCAGAACACGATATCAAGCACAGAATTCAAAAGGCAAACCAGGCTTTCGGCATGCTGAAAAACTTTTGGAAATCAAAGCAAATAATGAGAAAGACAAAGCTGAAAATATACAAGAGCAATGTTTTAAGTGTACTGCTTTATGGAAGTGAAAGCTGGAAAATGACATCCTCCTTAATACAGAAACTAGACGCTTTTCAGAACAAGTGTTTAAAAAGAATTTTTAATTTATTTTGGCCTACAAAAATAAAAACAGTGGATCTATTAAAGAAAGCTGACTCCACTAGCATTGAAAGCCAAATAAAAAGAAGAAGATGGTGTTGGCTGGATCATGTGACCATAATGGGAAAAGGGTCACTTCCCAAGACAGCCTTGTACTGGACAACAGATGGGAAGAGAAAGCGGGGAAGACCCAAAGAAACCTGGCGAAGGACCATGGAGGAAGAATTAAAGGAAGCAGGCCTGTCCTGGAATACAGCCACCGCAAAAGCAGCCGATCGCAAAAAATGGAGATGTCTGGTGGATGCCCTATGTGCCTCAAGGCCCGAAGAGGATTAAGTAAGTAAGTAAAGCTCCAAAACTTAATGGTAGGTAGTGATTGTAGAACTGGTGGTAGAGAGGGTGATGTGGTGTTGGTGGTTGTAGTAGTAGTGGTAGTGATGAGGATGTGGTGGTGGTGGTGGTGGTGGTGGTGGTGGTGGTGGTTGTAGTTGTAGTAGTAGTGGTAGTGATGATGATATAGTGGTGGTGGTTGTAGCAGTAGTAGTGGTAGTGATGATGATGATGTGGTTGTGTTGGTTGTAGTAGTAGTTATGATGATGATGAGGTGGTAGTTGTAGTAGTAGTGGTAGTGAGAAGAATGTGGTGGTGATGGTTGTATTAGTAGTAGTGGAAGTGATGATTTGGTGCTGGTGGTTGCACTATTAGTGGTTCTGATGATGATGATGATGATGATGATGATGATGATGATGATGATGATGATGATGTGGTGGTAGTTGTAGTAGTAGTGGTAATGATGATAATGTGGTGGTGGTGGTTGCAGTGGTTGTGGTAGTGATGATGATGTGGTTGTGGTGGTTGTAATAGTCGCGGTAGTGATGATGGTATTGTGGTGGTGGTTGTAATAGTAGAGGTAGTGATGATGATGATGTGGTGGTGGTTGCAGTAGTATTGGTAGTGATGAAGTAGTAGTGATACTGATGGTGATGTGGTGCTGGTGGTTGTAGCTGTAGTTGTAGTAATGATGATGTGGTGGTGGTGGTTGTAGAAGTGCTAATTAAGATGATGTGTTAGTATTGGATGTAGTAGTAGTGGTACTGATGGTGATGTGGTGCTGGTGGTTGTAGCTGTAGTTGTAGTAATGATGATGTGGTGGTGGTGGTTGTAGTGGTAGTGGTGATGATGTGGTTGTGGTGGTTGTAGTTGCAGCGGTAGTGATGATAATGTTTGTGGTGGTGGTTGTAGTAGTAGTGGTGATATGGTGGTTATGGTGGTGGTTGTAGTAATAGTGGTTTCGTTAAAAATGTGGTGGTTGGAGAGTGAGAGCTGGGGGGGGGGGGGGGTTACTTCCTATGACATAATGACAATTAAAATTTGATGTAAACTAGCATAGGACCACCACCACTCTTTCTCCCACCCAACCCCACACATACTTGTTTTTAATGTGACAGACTACATTGCTGATATATGGAGAGAGTTACAATTAATAATTTTAAAAAAAATTCGATTGAAATAGTAAATGACAAAAGAAACTAACAGGCAACGGATGAGTCAACACAGTGGAAAAACGTGAAGAAAAGACATTCCCCGAGAGGGCTAAGCTTCTTGAAATCAAACAAGGCAGTAAAATGACAAATGATAAGAAAATGTAAATAATATCTGAAGTGTGAAGCTATTGACAACCAAAGAGATCAGAGTCTAGACTAGTAAATTCGTTGGTGTGTGTTTGTTATCTTTTTCACCGTTGAGTCAGCCGAGGCTAGAGCGTGAAATTACGTGTAAAAAGTAAAAATAATATGAATTAAACACTGTTAATTAAGGGTAATCCAAAATGAAGTAGAAACACACTATGTGTAATATGACACAGTAAATAGTCTTTAGAGAATAAAGACACCGTTGCAACCAAACAAGAGTAAAATCGAAAGTGGATCCAGAATCGTGAATAGAAAAGGCTGAGAACTCGACACATTCGAAATGACCTGATTATACCGGAAGGCTGACTATTAGTAAAGGTCACTATGGTTACAAGTAATGCTCAAGATATTATTCCGTCTGAGTATAAACATTTCGAATAAATTAATAAGCCCAGCTGCTAACCTTTTCAAGTCTCACGTTGGGCAACAGAGCCCAATATCTATTTAATACTCTCAACTTTTCTTTGAGAATAAAATAATGCAGGGGCCATTAATGTGACCCACCTGCTCAGATCGGTTTTGTGGCAGGGGTTGATGATGCTAAATATTACACTATTGTCAAAAGTATGACACCCGGATTTGATTTTATATTTTAGTGATGGAAATAGATAGGATTTCTTAAACTAACAAAGACAAAATGGTCATTTTTTCCCATTTTGTTCTTCTAGCATTAAAACTTCTTAAAATTTCAGACTGTGAGTCACATTTTTCTTTTAGATTAAAATAATGCAAGAGCCATAAATTCGGTGTATATTCACCGTTGGCTTTGTCGATGCCAATTCCAAGTCCAGGGATGTGAGACTGATTCCGTTTCAATACCACGTCATATGGTCGGAAGTAGATGCAGATTCCACAGTGTGTTATCTGGTAAATATTTTTTAAAGAAAAGATATCAGAAAATGTATATGCATGCCCTCCTATTCCTGACAAACAAAAAACAACAATCTCTCCACACCCGATAAAAACTGATTTAAAAAAAATAAAAATGAAGAAATAAACAAAATAAAATCCCAAAACGACAATCAATTTTTAAAAACAAAAAATGACATCACATTAAAAAACAAAAAAAAAAAACAAACAAAGGAAACCAATTAGAAAAACAAAACAAAAAAAAACAACGATAACACACTAAACAAAGCCAAAACAACTAAACGTGCTCAAAAGGGCCTTACAAAGGGTCCCTGACCAACAGCAAAACATAACATGTAGAACGAGACATGACGCTTATTAAGCAAGATTGCAATTTTTTCCCAGATATAACACTGTTAACGGCCAGGTATTAATTTTACCCCTGGGTACGGTGAGAAACTGTGAGTAAAGAGCATTTTCCTGGGACTCAACTATGCGCCGAGCGAGGCTCGAACCCAGGACCTTCCGATCCGAAAGCGAGTGTCATACCACAAGTCAACATAGACGAACAATTATTATTATTATTATTATTATTATTATTATTATTATTATTATTATTATTATTATTATCATCATCATCATCATCATCATCATCATCATCATCATCATCATCATCATCATCATCATCATCATCATCATCATCATCATCATCATCATCATTATTATTATTATTATTATTATTATTATTATTATTATTATTATTATTATTAATTTTATCCTTTCTGACTCACGTTAATAATGCCAAGATTGTTCTCTTTGTCAATAGAACATTCTACAATGCTGAGTCCTGTGGTCGGATCAGAGTATGAAATTGTATCATTCTCGAATGGCCCGTCAACATTGAAAAGTCCATCTGTGGCGTTAACGTGGTACTGAAAAATCAAAACAGACAATATTATAGACATTACTGATGATTACATACAATGGGTTTACATTTCTATGAGCAAGGATAGTAACGGGGAACACAATGAAACACTAAAGTTCAGTGACAAATTTTGCGCTTTCGTTTATTCGACGACAATCGGCATATTTTAGGCCACGAGTCCACCGCCAGGGAGACGACAATAATAATAATGATGATGATGATGAAGGTGATGATGATGATGATGATGATGATGACGATGATGATGATGATGATGATGATGATGATGATGATGATGATGATGATGATAATAGCAATTATATTATTATTATTATTATTATTATTATTA
Source organism: Berghia stephanieae (assembly GCF_034508935.2). Lineage (NCBI taxonomy): Eukaryota > Metazoa > Mollusca > Gastropoda > Nudibranchia > Aeolidiidae > Berghia > Berghia stephanieae. Next base: position 36,285,031 of record NC_088367.1, on the reverse strand, counting down.
TTATTATTATTATTATTATTATTATTATTATTATTATTATTATTATTAGTAGTAGTAGTAGTAGTAGTAGTAGTAGTAGTAGTAGTAGTAGTAGTAGTAGTAGTAGTAGTAGTAGTTGTTGTTGTTGTTGTTGTTGTCGTAGTAAAAGAATCAAGATTAGTGACGAGCGGTCCCAAGCATGTTTAAGGACCACGGTTCCTGGGAATTGAGAACCGCAAGGAACGGTTCTTTTTCGACATTGGACATTCACAAGGAATCATTGGGACCGTCACACGATTGGAACCGTGCCTGCAGTAGATGGCAGGAGATCTGCTAATGAAAGTAAAAGCGGAGATGGCTGTTTCCTCAAAACATGTAAATAGTGTTATAACACTATTCATTATGTATCTGTCTGTGCGTGTGTGTGTGTGTGGGGGAGGGGGGGGGGGTTGTGTGTGTGTTTGTGTTTGTGTGTGTGTGTGTTTGAAGATAGATGGAGCGGGTGAGGTCAATGTTAGGGAGTGAAAAGAAACGGGAAGGTTAATATTTTGTATTTGTGGCATGCTGGACCAAAAGTATGGGAAGAGTTTGTTTTGATTTGTTTCTTTTTTCCTCTCCATTCTTTTTTTTCCTCTTTTATATTTCTACCTTTGGATAGGACGCCAGTCTATCGCAAAGTACTTTTCGCCAGATCTAACAGACCCAGCTACCCATTCACTGCTGGGTAGACAAGAAGATCAGAAAAAACAAATTTCGACTCCACCCAGGATTGATCTCTGTCCCTTTGCGTGGGACCGTCCTCAGCACGGCACTAATCAAGATGAATGAACGAGGGCGTATCATCCTTTCTTAAAAAAATATAGCATTGTGGAGAACATAGTGCTTATTTGAGTCAATAAAAAAATTGATACGGCGCACAACTCTACTGACTGAAAGATTTGAAAATTAGAAATGTATTTTTTACAGATAAATAAACAGATAACTTGATTTCCTTTTATAGTTTAAAGTCAGTTTGAAAGTTCGTTGAGTCAAAAAGATATCATAAAATATGTACCAACGACGACACTTGACTCCCAAAATCAACTAATTTTGACACTGTAAAAAGTTGTCAATTTGCGTCATCTATTTATGACATCAAGTATTATTATTACTTCCGTTGTGTTGTTGATTTCTCGGTGATCAGTGTTGTTATGTATGTTCTAATTGCGTTTGTTGTTATTTGTGTGTGTGTGTGCGTGTGTGTGTTTGTGTTTGTGTGTGTGTGTGTGTGTGTTGTGTGTGGTGTATACATGTGTGTGTGGGTGTTGGCATTTTTCCGCAAATCGTGGCATTCATAGTGATATTCTTCACTTGATCACATGAAGGTATTTCAGTCGCCATTTTGATTCTTTTTTTTACTATTAGGGTTAGCTCGAGATCGAGGATATTTCTTTTTCTATTAAGGTTAGTCATAAGTCTTAGTAAAGGTGTAGGATGTTTGTTTTTCCATAAGTTAAGTAAAGGGGAGACATTCCGAAAGCTCCTACATCCCCAGTATTCTTTAAATTTGTATTTTCACCGTTGATATTTTGTCAGGCATTTATTTATTCAATTTGTCATTATATTTAGAAGTATTTTAAAAACTCTAGAACAAACCTTGATAGATTTGTGAAAGTTTAAAATTTCTTAATTTGACCATTGTTTTGATTTTCAGCCGCCATTTTGATTTGTTAAATATTGAAAGGTAGTGCAAAGCAGTCCGAGAGTTGTTTTTTTTTTCTATTAGGGTTAGCTCGAGAGGTTAGTCATAAGTCTTATTAAAGGTGCTAGGAAGTTTGTTTTTCCATAAGTTAAGTAAAGGGGAGACATTCCGAAAGCTCCTACATCCCCAGTATTCTTTAAATTTGTATTTTCACCTTTGATCTTTTGTCAGGCGTTTATTTATTCAATTTGTCATGATTTTTTCTATTAGGGTTAGCTCGAGATCGGATGATTTTTTTCCTATTAGGGTTAGTCATAAGTTTATTAAAGTGCTAGGGTGTTTGTTTTTCCTATTGGGGTTAATTAAAGGTACTAGGTTTAATTTTTTCTTGGGGTTAGTTGAGGGAATATATTATTAAATATATTATTGGGCCACACAGAAAAATCAACCGAAGATATACCAAATTACACAGACAACGTTGTTTACCAATCTGCCCTCATTAAATGATGGTGAGTACAGTATCGAATGAAAATAGTTCTTTCCCCGCGAAATTCCGGGCTTTTTACTAGTAGTTAAAAAAAACACAAAAGGATCGATGGGAAATTCCAATAAAACTGTGTCACAGGGTCATTCTGGACTGAATAAAAAAATAAATACCAAATTAAATTGAAATATTGTAAAAACGCATTAAAAAATAAGCGCACACGCGTAGGTTTGACTGATTTTGAGGTGCTGAATTTGATTCTGATATTATTTTATTTTTGGATTTGAGCACAAAAATGCGTTTTTTTATAAATCTAAGACGAAGGAAACGACTGACTTATCAAACGAACCGTCGAAAATAGTGCATGCACTATTCCCTACGTCTTGCCAGAAACGGGCTAAAGATGTATCGTTCTCTGCCCGTGCAGTGTTGCTTCATTTTAGTAGTCGTGTATAGGAAAATAATGGTGTCCTATTTATTTTTTTTTCGAAAGACTGACGAATTTTAGTCGATTCGATTCTGTTTTGGTGGACACAGTGCCTTATTCATGACTGCAAGGTCTTGACGCCTTTTGAATATTTCTAATTATTTCCAAGGAATTTACCCAATGGAAACCGTACGGTGCTCTTATTGGCTAACCAACCAGCGGCCTCGATGAGAAAAATATCCGCCATTGAGACATTGGCTGGGAATCGCGTTACTATAGTAAACAAGCGCTGATCGGCCGTTCATGAAATCTAAGAAAATAACTTCCTGATCGCTCGTTTAACTCAAAATTATTCAAAACGATGTCTCTAAAATGATATAAATGTGACTTCTTAAGGTTTTCTTCACGGTCAAAACCACACAACATTCTATTAATGATTGCGTCCTAGGCAAAAAGGAATATTGACCGGTCGACTGAGAGTTGAACTCGTCAGATGACAAACATCAATGCGAAGTGTAGAGAGAGTCAAGCTCTTGTTTATCTTGTCCTGTTCTATATTATAGAGAAAAGGATAAATAGTATAGCCTCGTTGTGAGTGATTGCGTGTCATAGTCATGTTTTTAAATTGTTTCTGTTGTTTATGTGTGTAGTGATGATGTGGTGGTGGTTGTAGTTGTAGTAGTAAAGGTAATGATATGGTGGTGGTGGTGGTTGTAGTAGTAGTGGTCGTGATGATGATGTGGTGGTGGTGGTTGTAGTAGTAGTGGTAATGATGCGGCTATGTGGTCTAGTAGTATGACACTCGCTTTCGGATTGGAAGGTCCTGGTTCGAGCCTCGCGCTCGGCGCATAGTTGAGTCCTTGGAAAAGGCTCTTTACTCACATTCTCTCACCGTACTCAGGTGTAAAATGAGTACCTGGCCGTTAACAGAGTTGTCTTTGTCCGAAAAATTGTAATATTGCCTAACAGGCGTCATGTCCCGTCCTACATGTTAAATGTTGACCAGGGACCCCATGTAAAGCGCTTTGAGCACATTTAGTAGATATTGCACTATATAAAGCTCAATTTTTATTTTAAAAATATTTCAATGATGATGATATGGTGGTGGTGGTTGCAGTAGTAGTGGTAGTGATGATAATGTGGTGGTGGTTGGAGTTGTAGTAGTAGTGATAGTGGTGATGATGTGGTGGTGGTTGTAGTAGTAGTGGTAGTGATGATGATGTGGTGGTGGTGGTTGTAGTAGTTGTTGTAATGGTGATGTTTTGGTGGTGGTGGTGGTGGCTGCAGTAGTAGTGGTAGTGATGACGATGTGGTTGTGGTGGTTGTAGTAGTGATAATGGTAATGATATGGTGGTGGTGGTAGTTGTAGTAGTAGTAGTGGTCGTGATGACGATGTGGTTGTGGTGGTTGTAGTAGTAGTGGTAGTGATAATGATGTGCTGGTGGTGGTGCAGTGGTGGTAGTGATAATGATGTGGTGCTGGTGGTTGTGGTAGTAGTGGTAGTGATATTGTGGTTGTGGTTGTAGTAGTTGAGGTAGTGATGATGATGTGGTGGTGGTTGTAGTAGTAGTGGTGGTGGTGGTTGTAATAGTAGTGGTAATGATGATGATATGGTGGTGGTGGTTGCGGTAGTAGTGGTAGTGATGACGATGTGGTTGTGGTGATTGTAGTAGTAGTGGTAGTGACGATGATGTGCTGGTGGTGGTGTAGTAGTAGTGGTAGTGATAATGATGTGGTGCTGGTGGTTGTAGTAGTAGTGTTAGTGATGATATTGTGGTGGTGGTTGCAGTAGTAGTGACAGGGATGATGTGGTGGTTGGAAAACACATTATAGGTTATTATAATACTTAATTTTATTTTTAAATTAATTTTAATTTTTAATTCTATGATTATTTCTTATTGTATTAAACTCACTAGAATGAACGAGTGCGTACCATAGTAAAATAAAAAATCAAAATGTGCGTAATTTTTTCTTCTCTTGGTTCACCACAATTTGTTTGGCTGCTATTTCTTGATTTTAATTTATCTGATTTGATAAAACTTTTATTCCAACAAGTTGGTTGAAGAAATCACACCAACAAGATTATGCAATAAATATCGTACTGTGACTGAGTTTATCACTGCAGAGATACGTGCATCAGTAAACATTCATGGTGATTTTGTGTGTTGGTATTCGAACAGTTCAAAGGTAATGGAACTGATACACCAACTTAATGACCAGGTTTGCAGTGGTTGTCAACAAACTGCATCAAACGAAGCAATCAAGAACTAATTGACACTAAATCAAGCCAATCATCAGATAAAACAATCTGACACTTTGCAAAGGCTTGGAATTTCATAGGAAGAGTTAGATGTATCGTTCAAGAAATCTTGGGTTACGAAATGTATGTGCCCGTTGGGTACCGAGAATGCTCACATAAACGCATGATCACATTGAAAGAGGTAGTTTTTCTTGACGTCGTAGAACACCTCCCTTACAGTTTCGATTTAGCTCCAAGTGACTTGTTCCTTTACTTTAGACTCCTTCCGCACTAGGACAAAACTGTCCCAGGACAAATTTGTCCTGTCCCACTGGAGAAAACTTCTATTCAAAAGGGGTTCCGCACTAGGACAGGACTGTCCCGGGACACACCTGCGCGAATGCATTATTTTTTAATTTTTTTTACAAGATTCAAAAGTTTATTTGTAGGCAATTGCCAATATAACTCATACAAGAATATAATATTTTCATCAACAAATCAAGTAAATAAAATCACTAATAAAGCAAGGCAAACAATGATAGTAATAATGATAATAATAATAATAATAATAATAATAATAATAATAATAATAATAATAATAATAATAATAATAATAATAATAATAATAATAATAATAATAATAATAATAATAATAATAGTGATAATTATAATGGTGATAATAATAATGTAAAATCTTCTAATTAATAGATTAGTTATTTAATAGTTTGAATTATAAATTAATAATTTAAAAATTAAGTCCTTGGTACAAATCTAATAATTCACATTTTATGAATCAACATAAGATAAGACATGACGATAATGATTTTTTACACTGTACAATGGGATTTGTTTACATAAGATTTATATAATCATGAAATATTCTTATAGCAAGAGTAATATTATTGCTGCTGCTACTACTACTACACAACAATACATACTACTACTACTACATACTACTACTACTACTAACTACTACTTACTATACTACTACTTACTACTATACTAACTACTACTATACTACTACTACTACTACTACACTACTATACTATACACTACTACTACTACTACTACTACTACTTACTACTACTACCTACTACCTACTATACTACTACTACTACTACTACTACTACTATCTACTACTACTAAACTACCTACTACTACTACCTTTTTACTATTCACTACTACTTACAAACACACAATACTACTACTACTACTACTACTACTACTACTACTACTACTACTACTACTACTACTACTACTACTACTACTACTATACTACTACTACTACTACTACTACTACTACTACTACTACTACTACTACTACACTACTACTACTACTACTACTACTCTACTACTACTACTAACTACTAACTACTACTACTACTACTCACTACTACTACACACTATACTACTACTACTACTACTACTACTACTACTACTACTACATACTACTACTACTACTAACTACTACTACTACTACTACTACTACTACTACTACTACTACTACCACTACTACACTACTACTACTACACAACAACAACAACTACTACTACTACTACTACTACTATCTACTACTACTACTATACTACTACTACCTACTACTACTACTACTACTACTTACTACTACTACTTACTACTACTACTACTACTACTATACTACTACTACTACTACTACTACTACTACACTACTATACTACTACTACATACTACTACTACTAATACTACTACTACTACTACTTACTACTACTATACTACTACCACCACTACAACTACCACCTCTTCTACCACTACTTCTACTACTACAACTACTACTACTACTACTACTACTACTACTACTACTACTACTACTACTACTACTACAACTACTTCTACTATTACGACTACTACATCTACAACAACAACAACACAACAACACTACTATACTACTACTACTACTACTACTACTACTACTACTACTACTACTACTACTACTACTAGTAGTAGTAGTAATAGTAGTAGTAGTAGTAGTAGTAGTAGTAGTAGTAGTAGTAGTAGTAGTAGTAGTAGTAGTAGTAATGGATGAAATAGAGGTTGCATATTTCTGTGCTTTACTACGTGAAAAAAAAAGATAAAAGAGAAAACAATATTGGGTGCATCCTTTAATGACCCAAAGATTGCTCAAGGGTCAATTCCGTAGACTCTATGGTGATCTCCGATCTTTTCTTAAAATGACTCTCTTGGAATCACCTCATTTTACCCAGGTGCAAATGACTACCAGTTCGCTGATGAAAGTAATCTTTGACGGACTAGCATCATTCAAGAGGATAATAGAAAGTCAGCATGGCTCGGTGGTACGGTCTTTGCTTCGTACCCGAAAGGCATCAGTTCGATCACCCGCTGATGCGCTGTGTTGCCTTGAGTAAGTCACCTCGCCTAGCTCAATTTGCAGCGCTGCACTGCGGCTAACGCCTGGGTTATACTTCGCCCTAGCTCAATTTGCGGCGCTGCATTGCGGCTGACGCCTGGGTTATTCCAGTCTTCCCTTGGAATAGACCCTCGAGAAAAATTTCCCTATGGATGAAAAAGGGAATTTTATCTTTTTTAAATTTTAAACTGTTATCTGTCTGCTCTACGCTACAGAAGCATGGATAAGTTCCGGATTTATAAGCTTAGGAGGCAAGATGGCCCATGGTTAGCGTGTTGTACTCTGGACTCAGAGGTTCTGTGTTCGATTCCGACCGAAGCCAATTTGTACTTTCTAGAGCAAGAAAATTTACTCCAATCACTCACTCCATTCAGGTGTAAAAGGGTACCTGTCAAGCTGGGATAGTAATCTGCGATAGACTAGCGTCCTGTTCAAAGATTTACAAACAAATACGTTAATTGTCCGCTTCACGCTATTGAAACCGGAATAACTCCTGCACCATTGGCGACAAGGCTCTAAAGGAGTTACTTTGTCTTAGATGAGTCCAAGTGGCTCAGAAGGACTTACTTAAAAATATTTTCATTGAAAATTCCCGAAATAAATAACGATAAAGATAATTGATCCCACAAGGTACCGAATAGATGTGCGACCGGCTTTAGACACGTTACTGCTGTGTCACAAAGTATGACACTTCTTAAATTATATTTATAAACATACGTTTTTAAATTGCCGAAAATGTTTATGTTGCTATGCCTTCTGTACGTGGTTTCATCACATAGAATTATTTTTTGAATTGTTCTTGCTTTTTTATATTCAGAATTGAAGTAAATAAATAAATCATAACTGTGAAGTTGAATGTAAGCTTCAATTTAATATACGAAAACAGATAAAAATGGACGTTTCGGGTTTCCCCTTCATCAACAACACATGATGAATTAAAAACTACAGACGAATGAGATAATGTGGTAGTGGCGTTGTTAAGATGCATAAAAAAAACGTTGATGGGCAGGAAATTGTATGCTACTTTGTGAGGAAGCGCGAATTAAAACAGAGCAATAGAAATTTATAAAAGGTGCGTACTTAATTATGTTAAAAGAGGGGAGGCGGGTAGGAACTGTGTAATGCAGTATAGAAGACAGTGAACTGAAATCAAGTGTGGACTATTGTTGGAAAATAAATACATTTACAATGGAATTGGAAATAAATACAAAATGTAAGGGATGTAGGTATTAATATATTAGTGGCATTAGCAGCAGCAGAAGCAACAGTAGAAATAGGAGTAGTAGTAGTAGTAGTAGTAGTAGTAGTAGTAGTAGTAGTAGTAGTAGTAGTAGTAGTAGTAGTAGTAGTAGTAGTAGTAGTAGTAGGGATGCAGAAAATAAAGACAGGCATTTCAATTTTGACACGGCGCCGCCAAGTCTGGGACTTTTTTGTCCTAGTGCGGAAGTCTGCTATATTTTTCTACTATCACAAACGATATGAACACGGGACTGGGACAGTCCTGTCCCGTTGATTTTGTAGCATTTCACAACGGCTTGGGACACAACGGGACTGTTTTGTCCCGTCCCAATAGGTGCGGAAGATTTCTCTAAATTCTATATGTTACAGATTTGGGACAGGACTGTCCCAGGACAGTCCTGTCCTAGTGCGGAAGAGGGTTAAGACCAAAGAGACACCTCAAGGAGACAAATTTTGGTAGTGATGGCGAGGTGCAGGCGGAGGTGAATAGTGAATAGTATCCATGAACGTAAAGGAAAGGACTCTATAGATTTGAAAATTGCGTCAGTTATCGTATAATTTGTAAAAAACTAGCCTATTATACATTTCAATCGTTCCATTCTTGATCCAAAAATTTGTACGTTTGTGTGCGTGTGTGTGTGTGTGTGTGTGTGTGGTGTGTGTGTGTGTGTGTGTGTGTGTGTGTTTGTCCTTGTTACTGTCACCGACCGAGAAGGGGACTGAATAACCGAGTTGGTTAGACGACCTTTCAACTTTTAAAATGTGTTGTTGTTGTTGTTGTTGTTTGTTTGTTTTGTTTTTCCTACATTGGTGTCAATCCGCTCCCTCGTTATTTTTTCAAAATTTTTCTTTCCTTTTTTGCCTTGATTATTTTGTTTCTGAACAATACTTTTTTTTATTTTTTGTCTATGATCAATTGATTGCTTTCTGACTGAGCGAGATTTATTTATTTATATATTTTTATTTTTTTTATTTACTTGTTTATTTGTTTTTATTTACTTGTTTATTATTCATTTATTCATTTATTGTACGCGACATGTACAAAATGTGAAAATTTTAAAAAAGAAATAAACTACTCAATGACTTATACCTTTATCTACTTAATTCATTTAAATAAAACGTCAGCTACGCTAGTTGTTCAAAATTATTACTTCTTATCTGTCTTATAATCGTAAATGTTAAACGAGTTGGTTCGTGGTTATCAGTCGGTGACAGTGACAGGGATTTTTAAAAAATCATATACACAAAACAAAATATTAAAAAGATTATCGAGTCCAAAATGGAACGATGGAAATGTTTATTAGACTAGTTTCGACAAATCATACGATGACTGAAGTAATTTTCAAAGTTATATGCGCTGTATTTTTAAAAATTAACCCGCGACTCGTAATGAGATTAAAGAAAAATAGGTATTCATGTCAGTAGCTTGTCTCTCACAGCAACAAGAGGCTACATGGTCATTATACATGAAAGGTCATACAGGATCATGACGTGCTTACATTCATTTATGCAGATTTCATCACGTTTTGAGAAGCCCACGCCATTATGGAATATAAAATAGTTGAAAAGGGAATTCAGAACTGGAAGCGACGAAGATGTGACATTATACTAATACTATTGTTCGAAAAAAGTTTGACCAATTTTAATTTCTCTGAATGAAAGCTGACGCAAAACCAAGAAAGGTTGCTTATCTCAGAAAGCGAGACAAGTTAAGGCAGATGGTACTAGATGACCGTCTGCTTTAATTGGTATTATGTCGGGGTAAGGCATTTAGATTGAAAACAATTAGAATTGCAAGCTTCTAAGCTTAATTAGATTATTGAATAACATTCATTCTTTTCTATGGAGCAAAATGAATCCTTATAAATAACATTTTATATGTTAGATTTTAAAGTCAATTTTAGGTATCCGTATACGTAAGTAATGTGTTCAGCGCTGGAAGGCTGCTTTTCACAGAGCTCTTTACATTATTGCATTTTACGACTGTTATAAGTGTTATTTCTATAAAGGACGAATTTTATTTCATATTCAGAGGATTTCTTATGACTTTGTGCTGCTTTTGACGAAATTTCATGGATTTTAAACAATATTTTAAGCAATATTTTAAAGTTTTGTAAATTTTTGGAAGGATTTTATCATCTATTATGACCATTTTTGCTTACGTTTTACGATTGTAAGGAAAAAACAGTGAGCTATTTACGTGGAATTCATGGAAAAGCAATAGAAAGGAAAGCATTCTCAATTACCAACAATAAAAAACATATTTTATACCATGAATTTAGTATTTTACCATCTGGGAGAAGGTTTTGTCAGATTAAATGTAGAACTAACAAGTATAAATCAACGTTGGTTCCATCAGCAAGAAAAATGTTGAATATTTCATATGGTACAGCAAAACCAAGGATAGATACGTTGACTGATTGACTGATTAATTTATTTAATGTTAGATTAAGTGACCAATTGATAATGATGATAATATTTGGTGTTGAATTGCCGAAAATGTAACGAATTGAAAATGAAATGAATATGTTTATGTTGTGTATATCGCACGCGTGAAAGAAAGAGAGGAAGAGAGAGAGAGAGAGAGAGAGAGAGAGAGAGAGAGAGAGAGAGAGAATAAGTAGGAGTGAAATATCTGTTCAATGTTATAGTTATCATATAACGTTATAACAAGTGTAACTAAATGACAAATTGCCATATTTATGGACAATTATTATTATTATTATTGGAAAACCTTACTATTGTCAATACATGGTTTAAAAACCACCATAGAAAGAAATGGACTTGGATAAGCCCAGGTGGCCTTTATAAAAATTTGATACACTTTATTCTGGTCCATTATCGATTCAAAAATATCGTACGCAACGCAACAACTATTCCAAGCGCAGGTTGTAATAGTGACCACCGACCTGTCAATGCCACGCTAAAAATAAAACTTAAACAAATAAAGAAAAAGAAAGTGGAACCAAAACTGCAATTAGATCTATTGAGAATTAACGACCAAATAAAAAAATAATTAAAAAAGAAAACAGTGAAAATTTGACCTCAGATATAAACATAGATGAGTACTGGAATCAAATATCGAACTGCATCACAGAATCTGCAAGAGAAACTATTCTATCTGTGAAAAAACACGAACCAAAACAAAAGTGGATGATTGACAAGATCTTGAAACTGATGAATGAAAGACGAAAACTAGAACGCAACAGCAATGAATATAAAGAAGCTAATAAGATTATAAAACGTGAGTGTAAGAGAGCAGAGGAAGATTATATTGACCATGAATGTCACAGAATTGAAAGACTAAAACAATCTAACACCAAACAATTCTACCAGTCAATACAAGATCTAAGTGGAAAACGACCAGCCATGGCAAGAAAATGCATTAAAGACGCAAACGGTAATATACTGTTCGACAACAACGAAATTTTGGAATGTTGGGCAGTATACATAAAAAATCTTTACGCGGATGACAACAAAGGGGCGTGCTTGGATAAAGAAATCTCTACTGTGAACACGTGTCCCCAGATTATGCGAGAAGAAGTAGAAGCTGCTTGCAAAGAGATGAAAAGGGGGAAAGTGGCGTATACCTCTCTCTAAAAATGTAATTTTAAGACCAAACTATTTCAGTTGAATAAAATGTATCTGTATCTATATGGTTAGCGCTGAAGAAACCAATGGTCTGTTTGTATTTCAGCGGCGTCCTCATTGGGCGCGGGCCCATGTTAGTCGGGCCTTGAAATCGTTTAGGTGTGGTGCCATGATGACCAGTTCATCCAGCCCATTCCACTCCGAGATAGTTCTAATGAAGGAAGAATTTCTGTAGTTTTGTGTTCTTGTCTGTGGGATTTTGAAGCAGTTCGAATCGTTTTCATTAGCGGACGTGATTATACTCGTAATAGAAAAATACACAGCATTCCGCTATGCACATCTTTCAGTTATTTATGCGCATTTTCCCATTCATCTTAATATGAAATAGTTAGTTGCAGTAAATCAAATTTTCTCACGGTGTAAGTTCCATTTTCGGCAGTACCATATTTTCGTACGGACATCTTGAAGAGGACCCCAGTGTTAAAAAGCACCCTCACTGCTGCGTCAACTCCGTGGACATAGAACTTTCCTTTGTTTTTCGCGTTGAAGGCTCTGACCTGAATGGAAGAAATAAAGATGGTTAAAATTTGGTTAATACAGCAAACAATATGCTTTTGTTTTGATTTTTGTTTGTTTGTTTGTTTATTTTGTTGTCGTTGTTTTTGGAAGTATGACAACCAAAATTCACGAACCAACAATTCCTTTACGTAAAATGTGAAAAGACCACCTGCGTTTTAATATTAGACTTGAAAAGATGTTAATGCTGGCTCGGTAATTACTGAAACTCCAGGGCCAAAGTAAAAGTATATACTTTTTACTGGCGGTAAAAAACAACAGTTGTCCTTATGAAAAATAAGGCCCAATCTAGCTGACATTTATCTCGGTTTCTATGTGCATGTAGCCTACATAGCAAACGCGATAAGCCGGAAATCGACGTACGAGACAACTCGCGCGATAAACATATCTATATCCGCCGAATGAATTTACATAACGAACACGATTCCAGCCTCTCTGGTGATTTGTCGAGGCGCGGGAAAAGTTGAATGAAAAATTACTTTATCGCGATTCGCGGGAATGATGTGTACTCGTGTGTAGTGTTGCCAATTTGCATCCGGGTACACGTTCTAGCACATTATTTACCCCTAGCACACACATTGCAAATCAAGCAACTAGCACATTGTCTAGAATCTTTATTTTGTTTTGGCATAATTCTAGCTTAATTTGAGAATTTTCAAAGTATATTTGGTATAATTTGAGATCATTATTGCCAAAGATTTAATCTAAAGGCTTCGGCGTAATGCAATATTACCAAATATTTGATTAGTATTATAATTATAAAATGTTTGATATGACATAAATATCTGCGAAAAGTAAAATAATAGGTGTGCTCGAATGAAGCAGGAAACCCGCTGTTTCCAAGCACGATTTCCTCTGTCGAGTGTCGAGTCATTCCTCGTTCATAGCGTTTGCTATGTACACGGACTAACGCGATAAACGGGAAATCGCACGTACGAGTCAACTCGCGCGATTAACATTTCTAGCCCTATATCCGCCTTATAAGTGTACATAGCGAATGCTGGTGATTGGCCGCGGCGTGGGAAAAGTTTACAGAATGACAAATGGCTTCTTTATCGCGACCCGCGCGAGTGATGTTGTGCAGCGTTGTGAGAAGTGTTCAGAGTTGCCAATTTGGCATCCCGGGTGCTAGATCTAGCATTCTAGCATATATATTATATATATATATATATATATATATATATATATATATATATATATATATATATATATATAACTCTATCGCCCAAATTTCAAATCCAGCATCTAACAACTTGTCCAGCGTCTTTATTTAGATTTAGCATAATTCTAGCAAGACTATCATATTATTGTAAGATCCACACATTTCTATTTATGTTTATTATATTTGTTCGAGAAAACCACTAAAGATTTTCCATTTTACGGACAATAAAGATTTATTACTACTATTACTACTAAATTCCACAATAGAAAGTATCAACACATTGGGGAAATCAATATCTAAACACTTAGCTAAAAAAGAACGACACATTATAATTGGTGGGGATTTCAACCTTCCCCACATATGTTGGGAGACGGAGACCAACACTGTACTTCCAAGCTCCAACCAGGCAGCACATCATAGAGCTGTTCTTGATATACTAGCGGAAAACACATTTGAACAACTTTTTCAACACCAGCCAAAACGCACAGATAGCAAATTAGACCTCGACATCACCACAATTCTAGCTTAATTAAACTTCTGATGTCATTGCTGGTCTATCAGATCATACCATTGTTGTCATTGACTCTGACATAAAACCACAGATGGAGCATTACAAGAAGATACCATGACTTAAGCAGAAATTCTTAACAATCAGTTCAAATCTGTAATGACTCAAACTCTCTAGGGACAACACCACCAGAAAAAATTATTCATCCCGAAATAGAAGAACTAGAAATTAAAACCGATGGAGCGTTGAAGCTGCTTAAAACATACAAGAACACAAAACACGTGGACCAGACAACATCCAGAATCACATCCTAAAACGTTATGCAACAGAACTTGCGCCCGCAATAACAAAAATATTTAACTTGTCTCTAAATTATGGAACTCTACCAAATGATTGGAAACACGCAAACATAAGAACAGTTTTCAAGAAAGACAGTAAACATGTTGCAGCAAGCTACAGGCCTGTGTCTGCTGTAAAAGAGTGGAGCATATACTATGATACACCTGGAAACCAACAATAAATAACACCTCTGCAACATGAGTGGGAAGCGGACATTCATGTGAAAGCCAATTAATCGTAACTTTGCTCATGAAATTTTCTGACAAGAACATACTAACTGATTTAAATATCTTAGTCCTTTTTTCGCAGTCCCGCACAAAAAGGTCCTTTATAAATTAGAACGTTACGGTATAAAAGGTAATATCCACAAGTGGCTTACAGCAAAGAACACAGCAAGTTATTGCCGAATGATCATCATCATCGTCCCGTCAAGTTTACTTGGGAGTACCGCAAGGGACTGTTCTAAATGACCTTCCCCAAGCTGTTGAATCACAAACAAGGCTTTTTGCAAATGACCTTCTTATCTACAGACACATCAAATCACAATAATACCAAATGCAACTTCAAGCAGACTTACACAATCTCGAACTCCTGAGGCATGCGTTTCGTGAGACAAAATGTTGTAATATGGAAATATCCCGGAGCAAAGACTAAGATCCAACTACAGACTGAACATTCACACAATGGAACAAGTTACAGAAAATCTATATTTACATCATTATAATACAAGAAACATAAAATGGCAAGCACACCTCAACAAAATAATAGATAGCAAATTCAGCGCTAAGGTTCATCAAAAGGAACATCAGAGATTGCCATGCAAACCTAAAAGTAACCGCCTACATAACAATCGTAAGATCAGTTTTAGACTATTCCTGTACAGTTTTGGACTCACACCCAAAATTGGATATAAAAGCAATTGAAGCTTTTAAGCGCCGCGCTGCAAGATTTGTCTTCAATGACTACAACAGCCCCCAAGCAGCGTACCAGACATGATCATACAGCTTGGATGGAGTCCCTCACAAAACAGATGGAAAGAACAACGACTGACTCTTATGTTTAAAATTTCAAACAAAATTATGGCCAGCTCACCAGAACAACTAGACATTCAACGAAATTCACGCATTCAAAGAAAATCCCACTCAAAACACTAAAACACTAATCTACAAACTCAAACATCTTCAAATATTAATTTGCACTCCGCACTATCAAAGACTGGGACGTTCTTCGCGAATCATGTGTGAGCACACAGATTTAGCAACCTTCAAGCAAAGATTGTGAAATATTTTCAGCCTACACACCAACAATGGCTGTCACATTTAACAATTCTCTCCGCTCTCGAATACAAATACTCAGAATTGAGTCAACTTCGAGTAACATTCAGATTCAGATCCTTACTACCCAATCACCACTGGGCGGACCGGGGTATCAGAAAAAAACAAACTCGACTGCACACGGATCCTTTTGTGTGTGAAGCGAGCGCTCTATCTGCAACCCTACTAGCGATAAAGCTGATTATTTTGTTAAAGAGATGAACTTAAATATAAGTCTCCGCTAAATGTACTCAAAATGCTTTTTCAAGGAATCCCAAACCAATAACAACACGCAACATGTAAGACGTGATATGACGCCAGTAAGACGCTTTTACATTCACTTTTTTCAACAGAGACAGCACTGCTGCCGACCAGGTACGCCTTTTTAGGTGAGAAAATTATGTGAGTAAAGATACTTTTCAAATGATTCAACTTTGCGTCGCACACAGCGAGTCTCGACCAAGGATATTTAGATTACAGGCCGAGTGTTATCCAACTGGAATACAAGCCCCAACTTATTCGACATTTATACGCTTTATGTTTTCGAACTTCAGACGTTCTAAAATAATCTATCTGTCGTCTTAAATTAGTTTTATGTCGGGGTAAACGGGAAGCGAAAAATAGTTTTATTGTAGAAATGACAAAAAATGTAATATTTTACTTTTTGTCACTTAATGAAACCATATTTATTGTCTTCCATAAAAATAAGCCAAATTTGCACATGTACTGAGTGACCAAAGCGTTTGAGAAGCACCGTTGCAACCTTGTGTCCCAACAGGGACCAAATGGATTACGTAAGTAAATCAGCCCATCGAAGGGTCACAAAATGGAATTAACTTTCTTCTTACCGATCATTTTCAGTATTTTCCTAAAATGGCAGGCTTACCCAGCAGAAAAATGTATTTTTTAAACTCAAACAATCTCTCTACAAAACAACGTTATGGTCTTATTAATTAAACAACGGTCATTGTGGTGTACAAAATAAATCTGAATAAGAAAATAAATGTATATTGTGTCGTAACAAATGTGACAATTTTGCTGTAGGTGATAAGGAGAGGGTTAAACCCAGTAACTCATTTACTTACATGCAAACCGCATTGGCCGCTTAATTTGTTACTGTCACTAAAGAAATTGTTGGCAATCTCAGTGATATCGTATCGACATGGCATAAGCAGGTTTCCATGGTCACCATCGTAGGTCTCGAGTATGGGATCGTTGAGAATGAAGGTGCTGTGGTAAACTAGAAGTTTGAAAAAAATTATAATCTCTCTCTCTCTCTCTCTCTCTCTCTCTCTCTCTCTCTCTCTCTCTCTCTCTCTCTCTCTCTCTCTCTCTCTCTCTCTCTCTCTCTCTCTCTCCCTTTAGGATTATGCATGGAATTTGTCTCATATCATTTCGGTGTTAATACATAACTTTAGTCCAGCTCTTAAAACTCAATCAAATGTCAAGTAACTTTTGCACATGTGTATATAATATATATATATATATATATATATATATATATATATATATATATATATATTGGAGGGGAATTGACTTGAATCACATATATATGTTATTTCACCTTATTTGGTTTATTCCTCCTACAGCGCCGTTTTCTCCATCCGCTTATATATATATATATATATGGATTCTTTGGGGATTTACAACAAACCAACATCCAATAACACACAAAGCAATAATCAGTGCCAATTGAACATAACAGCATTCTTCCCTGACACAATTAATCCATCTATATACCAGTAGATAGAGGAAACAGCGCCGCAGGATGAATAAACCAAATGAGATGAGAATAACTTTTATATATATATATATATATATATATATATATATATATATATATATATATGTATATATATATGTATATATATATATATATATATATATATATATATATATATATATATATATATATATAATGAGGTATGTTTCAGAAATGGGTTACCTTGTCGTGCTGTACTCACATACTAACATGAATAATCTTGTATTTGATATCAAATGAAACGTATTCAGTTACAAGTTACATATTCAACATAAGAACCGTTAGGTTACACACACTTTTGCATTCGGTTTACCCAGCGGTCAAAGATGGTGACCAGTGGCTGTTTGTTCGAGGCATGGTTGCATTTCTCATCGCCTCTTGAATCTGATCCTCGTCCTCAAATCTTTGCCCTCGCAGAATTTCTTTCAATTTGGGAAGATATGGAAATTGCATGGGGCAAGATCAGGTGAATAGGGCGGGCGTTCCGACAATTCCCTTGAATAGTCCCCGAGAAGCTCGTTCACAACTCTTGACGGGTGAACAGGTCCATTGTCATGTAGGGATTTTTTTGTATCGTTGGTCTCAGTTGATCTGTGAGAACGAATTTGTAACAGTATGACCAGATGCGACAGGCCAGACCAGAATAATGCAATGTGTGTCGAAAAAAACCCCGATTTGCATCACGTTCATCTCCCCTAGCTTTCTGCGAGCGTTTGTGGTCTTGATACATCCGAATCAAGTGACTGAGCTGAATGTCCTTTCAATTCAGGATTAAATGTACACCCACGTTTCATCGCCAGTGACAATTCTTTTCAGAAACTCAACACCATCTTCTTCAACACGGTAGAGAAAATTCTGAGCTGCTTGAACGCGCAATTGCTTTTGCTTTTTTGTCAACAAATGAGGCACCCATTTTGCGAAAACCTTTTATTTTTGCCAAATTCGTTGGTTTATATTCTGTAAACCGTTGTAATGGACACTTATCTCCCTATAAGTTCTTCTTGAATCTTCTTCCTAAACAGCTCTCGTGCTCACAACATTATCGCCACAAGTGACAACATCCTTTATCGTTAAAAAAAACTACGTAAACCTTTATATAGCGCAATATCCACTAAACGTGTTTAAGGCTTTTTACAAAGGGCTCCTGACCAACAGCAACACATAAAATGTAGAACGAGGCATGACGCCTGTTGGGCGATTTTTTTCCCCGACAGGACAACGCTGTTAATGGACAGGTACTCATTTTACACATGAGTACGATGAGAGAATGCGAATAAACAGCCTTTTCCAAGGACTCAACTATTCGCCGAGCGAGGCTTGAACTCAGGACCTTCCGATCCGAAAGCGAGTGTCATACCACACGGCACAGATCTCCCATCTTCAACTTCCCTAACCCACCTTCTACGACTGTGAATTGAAAGAGCGCTGGGCTACAAATTTTTACAATGGTCTCTATGTATTTTGACAGCAGACTTGCCGAGAAGAATTGAAAATTTGATGACAACCCGAACAATGTAGCGCAAGGAGGTTGCATCAATGTTCTGCTCGCTCTGCTAATTTCCTTGGATTAGGCTTGGACAAGGAGCAAAAGTACAACAAACTTGCCACGTCACAGCTCTATGACAAGACAGCCAATAGAGTTAACCATCGTGAACTGAGTACCAAGTCCGATATCCGGTACAATCAGATGATTTCGAATGGGCTGGGATAGTCTATCAGCGATATAGTAAACAATAGCGAGCGGAGAATGATTTATCAACACATTAAGACCGACATAATGATAACTGAAATGTTTAAAGAAGAAGACTAAATAATGGCAAAATACATTAAATGAAGAATGAATCTGTCATTTGTAACCCCCATCTAAAAATAAAACCTTGGTTGAATCGACGATTGAATTGATCCTAATAATAACTCATTGTCTACTTAGCTCGATGTTCAACTGTGGATGGAATTTCACATCATTGCCGCGCTATTGACACTGTTACAATTTTTGTTTACAAACGTGCGAATAATAATAATAATAATAATAATAATAATAATAACAAATATAATAATAATAATATAATAATAATAATAATATAATAATAATAATAATAATATAATAATAATAATAATAATAATAATAATAATAATAATAATAATAATAATATAATAATAATAATAATAAAAATAATAATAATAATAATAATAATAATAATAATAATAATAATAATAATAAAATAATAATATAATAATAATAATAATAATAATAATAAATAAATAATAATAATAATAATAATAATAATAATAATAATAATAATAATAATAATAATAAATAATAATAATAATAATAATAATAATAATAATAATAATAATAATAATAAAATAATAATAGTAATAATAGAAGAAGAAGAAGAAGAAGAAGAAGAAGAAGAAGAAGAAGAAGAAGAAGAAGAAGAAGAAGAAGAAGAAGAAGAAGAAGAAGAAGAAGAAGAAGAAAAGGAGAAGAAGAAAAAGAAGAAGGAGGAGGAGGAGGAGGAGGAGGAGGAGGAGGAGGAGAGGGAATCCTAATCACCCAGTCCGTATGCTTCATGGGGAATTACATGCGCCTTATTTATAAAATCAACGTCCTTTTCACATTTTTAAAACAATTCAACACGTAGAGTCTGCGTGAAACATGAAGGTAATATTGTGGCTTGTGGCTCACACTTGTCACCATCGACCATAGCCGTTTCAATCAAACTACACGCATCAAGCAATCAGAAACACACATAGGAAAATAAACAAGTAGGAAGAGATTTAAATACGTTTAGGAATAGTATTTTACCAGAAATTGGCACAATGGAAGTAGTAGAGAGTCTAGTCAATACAATCTGACAATACAGCTTCTAGGAAGTTGCATGTTTAAAAAAATAGTACTAAATTAGAATTGACCTCTGTCAGTAATGAAAATGAAAAAAACAATACACACCACTAAAAACCGGTCCAAATTTACAGAAGGAAAAGAAAGTTATTAGAGACTTTGAAGAAAGTTTGGCTCTATTTCATTCCTGTTTGGATTTTTCTTTTGTTATCTGCAGAGACGCCAACTGTAAATTTGGTTTATAGGAATTTCATACATCACTCGGAGGAATTTCAATGGCGAAAGAGGAATTTCCGCACACGAGAAAAGGGAATTGGGATGGTAATTGGCATTGTGTTTACATATTGTATCTTCTTCTTCTAGGTTCCATGCCTGGTCCAGGCTTCGGATACTGCATGAATTATCTCTCTCCATTCCTCCCTGTCTCTTGCTTTTTCAAACAGCTCTTGGGTTGTTAGGTTGGTGAAGCCCTTCAGTTGGTCTATGAGTGTTTTTCTTTGTCTCCCCCGGGCGCGTTTACCAGGTATTTTTCCACAACTTGCCAGGTATTCCTTCTTATCTTTCCTTACTATGTGTCCGAAAAAGGATAGTTGTTGATCCACTATTAAGGGCATTAGCTTCCTTTGTTGGTATGTTTGTTTTAGCACTTCTTCGTTCGTTTTGTGTGCGGTATACGATATTCTCTGCATCCTTCTCAAGCACCACATTTCAAAAGCTTCAATGTTCTTTTGTGTTTCTGCATTTCTAGTCCAGCTTTCGCATCCGTATAACAAGATTGGCCACACGTAGCACTTCAAGACTCGGAATCTAATCCCGAACGACATCTGTTTGTTTTTCAAAATGTTTCCCAGGTCCATGAAGGCCTGTTTGGCTTGAGTTATTCTTGCTCGTATGTCTCGGTTACATCTTCCATCTGTTGTCACTATTGAACCTAGGTATTTAAAACTTTCTACGTTGGTAAGCTGCTCGCCGTGAATCGTTATATTGCAGGTGTTGTTGTTTTCGGGGTTTTTCTGTATTACCATGCATTCTGTTTTGGTGATATTCACTTCCATTCCCTTGGCTTCACTATCTACTACCACTTTGTCAACAATCTTTTGAAGTTGGATTTCTGATGTTGCAATGAGTACCGTATCGTCTGCGTATCTTATATTATTTATGTTATGACCTCCTACTTTTATTCCCTCCATATTATTTATGCCCCTCATGATTGTTTCTTGGTATAGATTAAACAGATCTGGTGAGGCAACACACCATTGACGGACTCCTTTCTTAATAGGAATGGAATTTCCTGTAGAGTTTCCGATTTAGATAGATGCCTGCTGGGTGTAGTATAATGTTTGCATGAGTCTGAGGTCTTTCTCATCAGCGCCAATAGAGTGCAGTTGTTTTAGTATTTCTTCGTGGCGTACTCTATCAAAAGCTTTTTTGTAGTCGACAAAACAGAGGTATAGTTGGGTCTGAACCTGTATAGCTCTTTCACTTAAAACACGGAGGAGGTATATTGCGTTCCTTGTCCCTCTGTCAGGTTGGAATCCATATTGTTCTTCTGCGATTTCGGGGTTAATCTTATTCCTTAGCCTGTTGATAATTATACGCAACAGTATTTTGTTGATGTGACTTATTAAACTTATAGTTCTAAAATTTTCGCATCTGACTGCACCTGCTTTCTTTGGTATTGCTATGAAAATAGAGTTACAGAGATCTTCTGGAATTTTCCCAGTATTGTATATATTGTTGAATAATATGTGAAGTTCATCAATTGCTAGATCTCCTAGGCTTTTTAATACCTCTACAGATATTTCATCAGGGCCTGTTGCTTTACCATCCTTCATTCGTTCCATGGCATGTTCAATTTCACTTTTGGTGATGTTTGGTCCGCCTAATGGTTCTTTGAATTTCAGTGGTGGTTCATTTCTATTTGGATCATTGTACAGTTCGCCTATGTATTCTACCCATCGGCTTTCTATATGTTGTTCTTCAAATAGCAGTTCCCCTTGTTTGTTTTGGATACAACTTCCTGCTGCTTTGCTTTTCCTTTTCCCTGATAGTTCTTTTATTCTTTGGTGAGCTTGTTTGGGGTTGGGTTTGTATTCTCTTTCGATTTCGCAGCATTTCCAGTCTAGATAGTTCTCGTGTGCCTCGATGCATTTGGATTTAATGTGGTTGTTCAATGTTTGGTATTCTGCAGACCCTCTGTTGCATTTTCGTCTTTCTTCAAATAGGTTTAGAATTTCATTTGTCATCCATTCCTTTTTGCTGTTTGTTTGAGCTATTGGTAAATGCTTTTCTGTAGTTGCTTTGACACACTTTTGGAATATATCAAATTGTTTTTCACATTTTTCGTTATCAGGTTCACTTTGGCTTTGTATCATGAGTGCATTTTCAAATTCTTCTCTCATTTTTGTTTGTATGCCATTGTCTTTGCATAACCTGTAATCCCTCTTTATTCTACCAGCTGTTCTCTGAATAGCTTTAAACTTTATCCTTACTGTACAAACAACTGGGACATGGTCACTGTCTACATCGGCGCCTGGGTAGGTTTTGCAATTTAATATGCCATTTCTGAATCTTGATGATACTGCTATAAAGTCTATCTGGTTCCTTGCTCTGTCCCCTGGTGATTGCCATGTCCAGGTTCTTCTTGGGTGTTGTTGAAACCAGGTGTTTGAAATCATTAATTTATTTGTTCTACACCAATCTGCCTAGATGTTTCCTCGTTCATTTTTGTCTCCGAGTCCATGTGGTCCGATTATGTCACCATCTCTGCCTCTGCCAATCTTAGCATTTAGGTCCCCCATTACCATAAGGACTTCTTGTGATTTACACATTCGTTTTGCTTTGTCTAGTGAATGGTAAAACTCTGTCATATCTGCATCTGTCGCCTCTTCTATTGGTGCATAAACTTGAATAATATTGGTGTCAACTACAGGTCCTCTTAGCTTAACCAGCAAAACTCTGTCTGAGATTGCTACGTGCCCTTTGTAAAATTTGGTTGATTTTTGGTCTAAGATCATCCCTACTCCTTTTTGGAAAGAGGTTCCACCACTCCATATGATCTTATATGTCGTGTTGTTTTCTTGTTTTGACATGGTTCCCTGCTCTTTCCATCTCATCTCTGCCAGGCCAAGAATATTTATTTGGAGCCGTTTCATTTCTTTTAGAATGTTGTTTAGTTTTCCTTTTTGGGCACAGGTCCTGACATTCCATGTCCCAATTTTGGTTTTGTCACATTTGTTAAATTTATTTCGCCTAGTAACTGGCTGACGGTTCGGTGTGACCTGACGAACATCACGCTCCCAACCGAGCGAGGCAGCAGTCTTCCGTGAAAACATGATCCCCTTTACGCTGTCACCGTTTAACTTTTTGGACTTATTCATGCAGTTAACTCGGCAAAGTTACAAGAATGGTTTGCCATTGCCTATTCTTGTCGCCCTCTGCAGTTGGCCAGCTTGACCTGTTACCGTTCGACACCACGAGGAGGTTGCAGTAGGGCTTGATGATGATCTATCTTTGCAGACTTGGCATCATCCATTTGTCGAACACATATTGTATAGTTCTAAACAAATAACTGATTCGAACTATATTATGATATGTAAACACAATGCCAAATACAATCCCAAAGTTTCCTTATGTCAATTGAAGTAAAGCTCCAAAACCCAATGGTAGGTAGCGATTGTAGAACTGGTGGTAGAGAGGGTGATGTGGTGTTGGTGGCTGTAGTAGTGGTAGTGATGATGATGTGGTGGTGATGGTTGTTGTAGTAGTGGTAGTTATGATGATGATGAGATGGTAGTTGTAGTAGGAGTGATAGTGATGATAATGTGGTAGTGATTGTTGAATTAGTAGCAGTGGAAGTGATGATGATGTGGTGGTAGTTGTAGTAGTAGTGGTAGTGATGGTAATATGGTGTTTGCGCTTGTAGTAATTGTTAAATACCTTGACATTGTTCTCTTTAATCTTAGCGGAAAGCCAATTCCACGTCACGCTGTGAGGCACCACGATCAAAGCCAAGAAACTGAAGAATGGGGTTCCTCAGGGATCCGTTCTGGCGCCAGTTCTTGTTTAATATCGTCATTAGCGACATGCCGAACACCTCTTCCCTGAGGCTGGGATACGCGGACGACAGGGCGCTCGTTACTCAAAGTAAAATCTGGACCCGTCTCGAGGCCGTACTCACTCAGGACGTCACCAGACTCAAATCATATCAGCTTCTCCCATACGAGCCGAATCCTAAATGCCTGGGGGTTAGGCTGGACCGTACGCAGCCTTGCCTATCGGGTGCATCTCGAAGAAGTTGCCCGGAAGATAGAGAGACGCCACAATCTTCTGAGGAAGCTTGTGGGATCCACTTGGGGTGCTAGTCAAGCGCTCCTGAGGACGTCCGCCGTCATACTATGCTATTCCACCGCGGAGTATTGTGAGGTAGAAGCAAGACCGTTGAGAAGGTAGAGTAAAACGTCGCAAGTCCATGTCGGGAACACTGACAACACCGCCTAGAGAATAGGACCCGATAATGGCAGCAATCCAGCGCCCCGATGTCCGACGGGAGACGATTATAAACAACTGGCTTAATAAAATCAAAGAGAGAGGGAGTGGGGATACCCCTCTTAAGCGCATTATCGAAGGTGCCCCTGTTTCGAGCCAAAAAAAAGTCCTGGCAACCCTTGTACATACCTTCCCTTACTTTGGACAGAGCTGCAGATAAGAGATAGAAGTCGGTTTATACGAATTCAATTCCTCGAGGAGGGTGGGGACATCGACTCCTCGAAACTGTGGGAGAAGTTGACAGGCTTTTCTACCAGCAAGATACATTGGGTGGCAGCCAATCGGCTTCGGTCGAGAACCTGCTTAACGGCGCGCTCACTTCATTAGTGGGGATTTGCCACCTGTCCAACATGTACCCGTTGTAGTCAAGAGCCCGAAACCACAGAGCATCTAGTTGAAGGGTGCGTTGTGACGAAGCTTCCTTGCTGGTTCGCGACCGATTGCAGTGATAAGTTTGCATCCTGGATAGATAGTCATAACATAGTAGTGTTAGAACCATTAGAAGCTGCTGCAGTTGGGTCGTTCTGAACAGAACAATATTCCTCCCAGACACCAGGACTCCCTGGTGATTCCAAGATTTGGATGAAACAACGTTGTTGGAGAAAGTAACAAAAACGAGGTGAGAATAAATACATAATTCACTCCAAGAAACTGTCAATCACTCTACGTGGTTCCATAAAACTCCCCTCAAATATATATATATATATATATATATATATATATATATATATATATATATTGCCCCTCGCTCTCTCTCTCTCTCTCTCTCTCTCTCTCTCTCTCCCTCTCTCTCTTCTCTTCTCTCTCTCTCTCTCCCTCTCTCTCTCTCCCTCTCTCTCTCTCTCTCTCTCTCTCTCTCTCTCTCTCTCTCTCTCTCTCTCTCTCTCTCTCTCTCTCTCTCTCTTTCTCTATCTATCTCGACTCGCAAGAAAATGGATCAGTTTCGATTTCGATCCTGATTAAGTCGAGAACTGCTTTTGTTGACCTCAATGCCAACTGTAAGAGGTTTAGATCTTCAGTACACTTTAGTAATATGAATTCAGCAAGCGAATGGAGCCATGTCAATCAATATTTTATAGTATTTTATTGCAACATCAATCTAGGCAGGCACAAGAAGTCCTCAACAGACTTGAAACTGAGGCTGAACGAGTAGGTCTATGCTGTAATGCTAAGAAGACAGTATTCTAAACCTACAACCAAGAAAGGCCAATTAGCATACAAGCAAAGAATGGAGAATGGCTGAAGGAAGTTGACAACTTCAAGTACCTAGGAGGTTGGACCCAAAGCAGTTCCTCTGATATTTCTGTCAGAAAAGCATTGGCTTGGAGTGCCTGTCACAAACTCATGAAAATCTGGAGTTCAAACCTAAAGAGGGAAATAAAGAAGAGACTGTTCCTGGCAACAGTAGAGTCACTGCTTCTATATGGAGCAGCGACATGGACTCTTACAAAAGCCATGGAGAAGCAACTGGACGGCTGCTACACCCGTATGCTGAGGATGGCCCTCAATGTAAGCTTAAAAGAGCACATAACAAATGAAGAGCTCGACAATGACCTCCCCCCAGTGACCTCGAAGATCCAAAAGAGAAGACTGAGACTTGCGGGGCACTGCTGGAGACACAAGGAGGAGATTGCAAGCAGTCTTGTTCTATGGGAACCACCTGAGCGAACCAGAAGCAGAGGCAGGCAGAATAAAACCTACATTGACTGTCTGCTAGATGACACAGGAATGGACAACACCCGGGAGCTGCGTACGATTATGGAGGACAGGACAGAATGGCGAAGACTTGTGGCTCATGTTGGGCGCCCCAAGGGGCGGCCTAAGTAAGTAAGTAAGTAATCAATCTATATAGCAGTCGCCCA
>NC_088367.1:36245572-36253072 GCF_034508935.2 Berghia stephanieae | reverse complement strand
CTTCGTACTGGATTGTTGTGACGTGAGAACGGGAAAGAAAATTTGATCACATGATCGTTCGTCCAACCCGACGAGTACAATCGTTTACTAGGTAATATCAAATAGAGAGGAGTGACAATAATTCCAATAAAAAGAATACCCCCCCACCCCCCCACAAAAAAATCAAACAAACAAACAAACAAACATGCAAGCTACAGACCAATAATTGGTCTCACGAGCTGGATTTGTAATTGTTAGAGAGGATAATCAACTGAAGACATCTGTGGAACCTTGAAAACCAACACATTTTAATCGATGAACAGGCAGGCTTCAGGTAAGCAAGAAGTACAAAAGATCAAAACACATTTATTACTCAACAAATAGGGGACGCATTTCAAGAAGGGAATAAAAAACCGCAGCAATCTGGGTTAATATGGAAATATGAACAACTACTTAAACTCAAAGACTTGAAATTTCCCATATGTTCAATTGAAAAGGGAGCTTCCTTACCACTGTTTTTTTCGTTTCTTGGATAACTTTGATGATGATGATGATGATCATTATTATTATTATTATTATTATTATTATTATTATTATTATTATTATTATTATTATTATTATTATTATTATTATTATTATTATTATTATTATTATTATTATTATTATTATTATTATTATTATTATTTTCATCATCATCATCATCATCATCATCATCATCATCATCATCATCATCATCATCATCAACATCATCATCATCATCATCATCATCATCATCATCGTATCGTATCGTTTAAGAGCTATTATTCCACCCCTCTCCCTAAATAGTAAAGCGTAATGAAATCACATTTCCAATAATTTGTATCATCAGATTATAAATTGTCAAATTTAACTAAAAACAGATTCTTTAAATAGAAGTATCATTTAAATGTTTTTGAAAATGTATTTTATTCAAATATGGCGAAATAGGAATCGATTGAGGGGTATAATAAATTATTTCTTACACTCTTGCGTTTTGGAATTCGAACTTTGTTCCCAACGCGCACTCGCAAGCTCATGCAGTGGTTGAGGACACGCCCTGAATTCCGAAAAGCAAGAGTGTAAGAATCGTATATTATTTCACCCATCTCATTGGAAAATCCTATCATTTCTTAGAAAATACGTATCTAATCGTTGATAATGCTTTGAATTAAAATTTTATTCAACGATTGTAGATCTAGAATAGTTTCGCACATTTTATCGATGTGAAATTTATAGGTTCTAACGAGGAATTTACTCAATGGAAACCGTACGGTGCTCTTATTGGCTAGCCAACCAGCGGCCTCGATGAGAAAACCATCCGCCATTAAGACTTGGGCTGGTTATGTTGACACAGAGACCAAATAAATGGTCATGCTTACATTCCCAGCCCATGATAAAATGGCACTGAATGCTTTCATTGGTGGACACTTTTTAGGCTCCGTACGTATTCTCATTCGTTTAATTCTATGGGTTCTAAGCATAGAATGAAACGAATGAGAATACGTACGGAGCCTAAAAAGTGCCCACCAATGAAAGCATTCAGCGCCATTTTATCATGGGCTGGGAATGTAAACATGACCATTCATTTGGTCTCTGACTCTGTGTCAACATAACGACACAAGAAAAACAACAAACAATATCAAAATCCACAATAAAACGGTTCAGAACTGTTGCGTATATTTATGCCACAATAATGCTGTCAAAAATGAAGTTAGAGAATGTGTGTAATCATGTATTATAATAACCTATAATGTGTTTTCCAACCACCAAATCATCACCGTCACTACTACTACAACCACCATTACCACTTCATCACTACCACAACTACTACAACCACCACCACTACATCATTATCACTACCACTACACCACCACCACATCATCATTACTACAACCACCACCACTCCATCATCATCACTACCACTACTACTAGACAATCACTACCACCACTATTACAACCACCACCACCACATCATCATCACGACCACTACAACTGCAACAACCACCACCACATCATCATCACTACCTTTACTATTACAACCACCACCACCACCACAATATCATCACTACCACTACTACTACACCACCACCAGCGCATCATCATCATTACCACTACTACTACAACCACCACAACCACATCGTCATCACTACCACTACTACTGCAACCACCACCACCATATCATCACCAATACAACTACTACTACAACCACCACCACCACATTATTATCACTACCACTACTACAACCACCACCACCACATCATCATCACTACCACTACTACTACAACCACCACCACATCATCATCACTATCACTACTACTACAACTACAACCACCACCACATCATCCTCACTACCACTACTCTACAACTACAATCATCACCACCACCACCACATCATCATCACTATCACTACTACTACAACTACAACCACCACATCATCATCAATACAGCTACTACTACAATCACCAACATCACATCATCCTCACTCCCACCAGTACTACAATCCGGAAAAGTAGAAAACGGTAAGGCTGCCTGAAGCCGGTGATCGTAAAATACTAACGAAAGAGTGAAAATGGAAAGGCTTCGTATGGGAACAAAACAGACAATGGACGTTTCGGGTACAAACCCTTCGTCAGCACAACAATACACAAATAAACGTGGAAAACAAATAAAATATAATGAAAAATAACTTGTATCGTCTGTACTCAATGGTGGTTGCAGTATGAATGAAATGTTAGCGTGGCGTGGGTAGAGGATAGGGTGCCCCAGGGGGGTGATCTAATTGATAAGCAAAGGTCAGCGTCAGGGAACCGAACTTTCCAGACTATAATGGAAGGTAAAAGACATATTGGTAGTAGTAGTAGTAGTAGTAGTAGTAGTAGTAGTAGTAGTAGTAGTAGTAGTAGTAGTAGTAGTAGTAGTAGTAGTAGTAGTAGTAGTAGTAGTAGTAGTAGTAGTAGTAGTAGTAGTAGTAGTAGTAGTAGTAGTAGTAGTAGTAGTAGTAGAACACTGTAGTGGAACAGTAGGGGGCGGTGGAGGGGGCGAGGTGAAAGAGTCACGGCGGAGGTGGGTGGGGGGGTGTTTGTTGGATGAGCGAAGGTCGAATCTTCGCGAAGGAACGATGCGATAGTAAAGTGGAATACACCGATAAATAGATAGATGGATAGACAGATAGATAGGTAGATAGACAGAAAAGAGGGGAGAGAGAGAGAGAGAGAGAGAGAGAGAGAGAGAGAGAGAGAGAGAGAGAGAGAGAGACAGAGAGAGAAAAAAAAGGGGGGGGGTGGGAGGGGGTTGGTTTGAGGCGGACCGGTAGAGAGGGGAATTAGAGAGAGAGGGGGGGGAGGGAGAAAGAGAGAGAGAGGGGGGACAAAGAAAGAAAGAAAGAAAGAGAGAGAGAGAGAGAGAGAGAGAGAGAGAGAGAGAGAGAGAGAGAGAGAGAGAGGGGGGAGGGGAGGTGAGAGAGGGCGCGGAAACAGCCGAGTGATAGCTGGGTCTATATGTATATAAATGGATAAAAAAGTGGATGATTGGACACAATGAGAGATAGCTAGGAAGGTAGATGACTATGAATCGGTGGATAATCAGTAGATAGATAGGTAGCTAGCTAGCTAGATTGATAGATAGATAGATAGATAGATAGATAGATAGATAGATAGATAGATAGATAGATAGATAGATAGATAGATAGATAGATAGGTAGATAGATAGATAGATAGGTAGGTAGGTAGGTAGAGTTGTACTTTTAGTAGTATGAACAGTAGTAGTAGTGGTAGTAGTAGTAGTAGTAGTAGTGTGTAGTAGGTAGTAGTAGTAGTAGTAGTAGTAGTAGTAGTAGTAGTAGTAGTAGTAGTAGTAGTAGTAGTAGTAGTAGTAGTAGTAGTAGTA
The DNA here is from genome assembly GCF_034508935.2 of Berghia stephanieae. NCBI lineage: Eukaryota > Metazoa > Mollusca > Gastropoda > Nudibranchia > Aeolidiidae > Berghia > Berghia stephanieae. Next base: position 36,249,190 of record NC_088367.1, on the reverse strand, counting down.
GTAGTAGTAGAGTAGTAGTAGTAGTAGTAGTAGTAGTAGTAGTAGTAGTAGTAGTAGTAGTAGTAGTAGTAGTAGTAGTAGTAGTAGTAGTAGTAGTAGTAGTAGTATGTAGTAGTAGTAGTAGTAGAAGTAGTAGTAGTAGTAGTAGTAGTAGTAGAAGTAGTAGTAGTAGCAGCAGCAGTAGCTGTAGTGGCAGAAGTGAGAGCAGCAGTGGTGATGAATATGGGGGACGTTGACATCTAGTGGTGGTCAATCCTGGTGTTGAGTCCGCGTGGAGTCAGCGTTCCCAACAACTTGATCAGGTGAGTTTCCCTACGTCGACGGGCGGAAGTGTCCGAATGGCAAAAACTGAGCACACACACACGCACACACTGTACATCGCAGTGGTCTGGCAGATTGAAGTGTCTGGCCACTGCTGTGTCTGCACAGTTCGATATGTCACGCAAGTGCTGCACGAATCTGTCACCCAGCCTCTTTCCGGTCTCACCAACGTAAGCAATCCCACACAGGGAGCACGTAATCGCATAGACTAGATTACGGTCAGTGCAAGTAAACGGCCGCCTGATGTCCCAAATCTTGTCTGGAAAGCTGACTCTGTCATACTCCCACAGGTGCCCACAAGTCTTGCATCGGGGTCGCATACACGGTGGGCACCTGTGGGAGTATGACAGAGTCAGCTTTCCAGACAAGATTTGGGACATCAGGCGGCCGTTTACTTGCACTGACCGTAATCTAGTCTATGCGATTACGTGCGCCCTGTGTGGGATTGCTTACGTTGGTGAGACCGGAAAGAGGCTGGGTGACAGATTCGTGCAGCACTTGCGTGACATATCGAACTGTGCAGACACAGCAGTGGCCAGACACTTCAATCTGCCAGACCACTGCGATGTACAGTGTGTGCGTGTGTGTGTGCTCAGTTTTTGCCATTCGGACACTTCCGCCCGTCGACGTAGGGAAACTCACCTGATCAAGTTGTTGGGAACGCTGACTCCACGCGGACTCAACACCAGGATTGACCACCACTAGATGTCAACGTCCCCCATATTCATCACCACTGCTGCTCTCACTTCTGCCACTACAGCTACTGCTGCTGCTACTACTACTACTTCTACTACTACTACTACTACTACTACTACTACTACTACTACTACTACTACTACTACTACTACTACTACTACTACTACTACTACTACTACTACTACTACCACTACTACTACTACTACTACTACCACTACTACTACTGTTCATACTACTAAAAGTACAACTCTACCTACCTACCTACCTATCTATCTATCTATCTACCTATCTATCTATCTATCTATCTATCTATCTATCTATCTATCTATCTATCTATCTATCTATCTATCTATCAATCTAGCTAGCTAGCTACCTATCTATCTACTGATTATCCACCGATTCATAGTCATCTACCTTCCTAGATATCTCTCATTGTGTCCAATCATCCACTTTTTTATCCATTTATATACATATAGACCCAGCTATCACTCGGCTGTTTACTCGCCCTCTCTCCCCCCCCCTCCCCCCTTTCTCTCTCTCTCTCTCTCTCTCTCTCTCTCTCTCTCTCTCTCTCTCTCTCTCTCTCTCTTTCTTTCTTTCTTTCGTTGTCCCCCCTCTCTCTCTCTTTCTCCCTCCCCCCTCTCTCTCTAATTCCCCCTCTCTACCGGTCCACCTCAAACCAACCTCCCTCCCACCCCCTCCCCTTTTTTTTTTTTTTTTTTTCTCTCTCTGTCTCTCTCTCTCTCTCTCTCTCTCTCTCTCTCTCTCTCTCTCTCTCTCTCTCTCTCCTCTTTTCTGTCTATCTACCTATCTATCTGTCTATCCATCTATCTATTTATCGGTGTATTCCACTTTACTATCGCATCGTTCCCTCGCGAAGATTCGACCTTCGCTCATCCAACAAACACCCCCCCCCCCCACCTCCGCCGTGACTCTTTCACCTCGCCCCCTCCACCGACCCCTACTGTTCCACTACAGTGTTCTACTACTACTACTACTACTACTACTACTACTACTACTACTACTACTACTACTACTACTACTACTACTACTACTACTACTACTACTACTGCTGCTGCTACTACTACTACTACTACTACTACTACTACTACTACTAATCTACTACTACTACTACTACTACTACTACTACTACTACTACTACTACCAATATGTCTTTTACCTTCCATTATAGTCTGGAAAGTTCGGTTCCCTGACGCTGACCTTTGCTTATCAATTAGATCACCCCCCTGGGGCACCCTATCCTCTACCCACGCCACGCTAACATTTCATTCATACTGCAACCACCATTGAGTACAGACGATACAAGTTATTTTTCATTATATTTTATTTGTTTTCCACGTTTATTTGTGTATTGTTGTGCTGACGAAGGGTTTGTACCCGAAACGTCCATTGTCTGTTTTGTTCCCATACGAAGCCTTTCCATTTTCACTCTTTCGTTAGTACTACAATCCCTACCATTAGGTTTTGGAGCTTTACTTCGTTTGAAATAGGGAAACTTTGGAACTGTATTTGGCACTATGTTTATATATCATAATATAATTCTAATCAGTTATCTGTTTAGAACTAGATACTATACAATATGTATGCCAAATACCATCCCAATTCCCTTTTCTTGTGTGCGGGAATTCCTCTTCCGGCATTGAAATTCCTACGAATGGTGTCTGAAATTCCTGTGAGCCAAATTTAAAGTTGGCGTCTCTTTGCTATGATGATGCTGTGAGTGTTAGAGAGTCATCACTACACACATAAACAACAGAAACAATTTAAAAACATGACCATGACACGCAACCACTCACACACGAGGCTATACTATTTATCCTTTTCTCTATATAGAACAGTACAAGACAAACAAGAGCTTGACTCTCTCTACACTTCGCATTGATGTTTGTGTTCTGACGAGTTCAACTCTCGGTCGACCTGTCAACATTCCTTTTTGCCTAGGACGTAATCATTAATAGAATGTTATGTGGTTTTGACCGTGAAGAAAACCTTAAGAAGTCACATTTATATATTTTAGAGACATCGATTTGAATAATTTTGAGTTAAACGAGCGAGCAGGAAGTTATTTTCTTAGATTTCATTAACGGCCGATCAGCGCTTGTTTACTATAGTAACGCAATTCTCAGCCCAAGACTTAGTGGCGGATGGTTTTTTCATCGAGGCCGCTGGTTGGCTCGCCAATAAGAGCACCGTACGGTTTCCATTGGGTTTAATTCCTTGGTTCAAAGGGAGAGCTGATTGGTAATTAAAAATAGTATTTTGGTGCGTGAGCTAGTTGTGTTATTGGGCACGATAAAAATAACTCTTTTATTTTTAATAAATACAAAGAAATGAAAGAATCGTATAATAGGTTTTACAGGGGCGTGGCTCTATTGGTTCAAATGGTGCCTGGCACCACATCCATGTTTTAAAAATGGATAACAGCATTTTTAAAAATATATAAAACCGAGAAATGGTATATATCGCCTTTTATCAACAGTGCGAAACAGACTCCCTTTCTGTCACAACGCCTTCTATCCACGCTTCTCTCCCGATTCACACAGTCCGTTGATGACTGTCAGCGACTGTGTACCATGGCTG